>NC_041383.1:270786958-270847800 GCF_002162155.2 Triticum dicoccoides | reverse complement strand
GTTGGCGGGAGCCTCATCTTCTTGGCGCTGGGGCCAGCCGACTCCATTTTCCTTGTGGGCATCGCACCAAGCTCACGGGTTTGAGCAGAGTAGCCAGAGATGAGCCTAGTGGCAGTGCGAGTGGGGAAGAAGGAGGGTTGGGGATTTCTGTAGGAGTGGAAGAAGAGGAGCAGGCATTTTCTGTACGAGTGAGGAAGAAGGTGAGCGGGGTTTTCTGGGCGAGTGAGGAAGATTAGGGAGGGGGGAATTGGGGGGGGAGACGGAAGTGGGAGAGCGAGTTGTTCATGTTTATAAGGCCCGGTGCACCAACTACTCGCTTTTTCCCAAGAACCGCTCTCTTCTTTTGCGTTGCTGCATTGGAGCTAGTGCATGGACTTGGCAGACTGGCCATGCATCCAGGGTGCATGTGCCCGCCGGCCATTGCATGCGCCTGGTTTGTTACTAGGCATATTTAATAGGGTGGTTATGGATTAAATTAAGGAGATTTATTTTCTCTGTGTGCATCCACCAAATTATAGGATGCGGTACTGGATGCAGACACTCACATTAAACTAAGCTTCAAAAGATACGGTATGCATACTAACATTCAGAAGAACAAAAGTTCAGCATGTCTATGCATCTCAATGATTCACCATACTATAACCAATACAAAGCTGTGAGAAGGTGTGGAAATAAAGAAAATCGGTCGATGCTTCTCTGAGCAAAGGGCCTCCCTGCGCATGCATTAATTTCCTGGGCATGCTTGTTTCTTCTCAATGTTGCGAGCACTTTGAGCATGTTGGCAACTCCACAGCTAGCTAGCTGCCTCATCTTGCAATTGATGCTAACACATTTGCAGCAAACACATGAGGTAATAGAGATGACTCAACATGAGTCCATATTGTGCAGTTCCCCTAAAATCATATTCATTGTCCTGAATCTGAAAAGATAGGAAAACAGTAGCTATACTTAGATGGTGTTGCAAAACAGTAGCACATATCAATAGCTCGGCATGACAAAACACGATCATCTAGACGAAGGGGATACTGACCTGCCTGAGGAAGATTATATATAATTTCATAAGTCCTTGGTTGATTTCCACCTTCGGTTGCTTGTTTGCTCCTCCACACATGACAGGATCATTCCGCACTGCATTTAGCAAGTCAATGTACGAATAAGCTAATTTCATCTTGCGGTGGTCATTGTACCTAGTTACGAATGTAGGAATACCTGGAGCACCATGAGGTTAGCTGACAGTAGGTAGATGCAGCCATATAAATTTTGTGCGGTGCTACCAAAATTGAGGTTTGTATCCCTTCCCGTTATGAGAATTCTTCTTGAAGTTGGTAGAATGTGACGGCTTGTTCTTTGCATCAAACTTGCCTTTCCCCTGAGATTTGTTCTTGTTGTTTTGGGGCTGGTTGGGCTGGAAGTTCTTCTCGTGTACCATGTGGGCACTAGAAGCTCCCTCAGCGACCCGAGCACGTGTGTCTTTTGCTCTCGCCTTCTCCTCAAAATCAAGAGTGCTAATGAGATCCAAAACAGAAAACTCATGTCTCTTGTTTTTCAAAGAAGTAGCAAAATCATTCCACGAAGGTGGAAGCTTGGCAATGATGGTCCCAGCAACAAATTTGTCCGGCAACACACACTTAAAGTAATCAAGTTCCTTAGAGAGTGACTGTATCTCATGAGTCTGCTGAACAATAGAGTGCTCATCAGTCATCTTGTAGTCACAGAATTGCTCCATGACGTACAACTCGTTGCCAGTGCCCGAGGGCCCAAACGTGGCCTCGAGCGCATCCCACATGTCTTTGCCACTGTCAAACGACATATATGAATCCACAATGGAATCGTCAAGAACACTCAGCAGGGCGGTTTTGAAGAGGGTATCCATGTTCTGAAAAGCTTCATGCTGTGTAGGATTAAGATCGCCCTCGGGCTTACCCTTAGTGGCATCATAGCAGTACATGATCTGAAACCAATATACTGCTCTTGTGCGCCACCTTTTATATTGCACCCTCTTAAAAGTGGGCGGCTTCAAAAGCGCAGCAAAACCACTCGGAGTAAATTGCCTGTAATCAGGTTTTTTGATTGGACTGTTGAATATATGAGCAATTTAGTATGAGATTTAATCCAAATCAGCACTAAATAGATCATGACGACAATTGCAAACATCAAAGTAATGATGCGGACTAAACCAGGAGGACAGAATCACATACTGTACAGCGGGAGCAGAACCGATGTGGTTGATGTTGTCACTCATGTCGTTGATGAAGAGGTTACCGAGGTCGGGGAAGAAGGCTGTCATTGAGGAAGTCGTCACTGGCAGCAGTCACAGGAGTGTGCTCCCCAAAAACCTGATCGCCCCTCTCCCGTACAGGACCACGAAAGGCGGGGCTCGGAGGACTGTTGTCCCTTATTGCGGTGCACGCCGGAAGGAGGGCTGGAGAAGAATTGTGTGGCGGCACTAAGATCTGGAACGGTGCGAAACCATATGATATAGCGGCGGCTAGGGTAGAGCATGTCAGGTCGGTCGTGCGAGTATAATAGTAGGCCTTTGGCCCCCAAACCCCATGTCCAAGTCAATAATAGCTCAAAAAAAGTCAATAATAGCCCCACCAAGCACCAAGGTTTGTCTCAAAAAACGGAGTAATTAAGGCGTCTGTTAGTCCCTTTAGTATAAATACTATATCATTAATAATGGCCCCACCTTTTGTCTCACAAAGTATGTTGGAGTACAACCGGCTACACGTTTACAATCCGCTTCTCTTCTCTCTCCTCTTCTCTCTCCTTCAACTAAGCACAAATACTATATTTAAATCCTTATAGCCTGCTTATGTCATCTAATTGTAGTACTTGCTCTAAAGTAATCTCCACTGTGTAGTCTGAAATGCCGGGCGTGCAGCGGGCGGTGCCCTCGGTCAGCGCGCCGCTTCAACGGAGGAAGCAGTGAGAGGTTGCGTCGCCCTGACTTGCCATCAATGTGGAGCGGCGGGCTCAGCTGGCACCAGGCGGGAAGCGCGCGCGGGAGGGGGGAGGGGTTTTTGTTGGGCCAAGAAGGTGAGAAGCCAACTTGGGATCGGTCCGGACGGGGAAATATCATGTGCTCCCATACTCTGCATATGACACTAGTCTATGTTACTACTCCCTCCTTTCCGGTTTATAGAGATGTTTAGAGTAACATAGTAATATGTTACAGTATAAGTTACTCCCCACTATGACCAGCCTTGGCCTCTCCCAGTGCTCCACCATGTATAGCTGCAAAGCCTGCCACATAGGCATAAAATATGATGTGGAACCAATAAAGTAAGCACCTATGCATTGAAGACTTGAGTTACTAAGCCATTTAATGCACTTAGCACCTCATCTAAGAGCATGGTTAATAGTATAGCCAGCTGATGGCTATAAGTGAGTGCCATGTCATCTACAGCCCATCTTATACTTAACATGTTCAATAGTATATCAAAAGAGTACTACTTTTTTATTATGTGGCCCACCTTTCATTCTCACAAAGTGCCTAGGAGCACATGCTAGAGCTGGCTCTTCACGAAGAGCCCACTTACTTTCTCTCTCCTCTTCTCTTTCCTCCAACTAAGCAGAAATATACTAGTTTATTCCTTATAGACCGCTGACTCAACTCTATTGTACTTTCTCTAAGCACATCTAAGCACTTACTAGCACCCCCTTGACCGTGGACCTTGACGGTGTACGTCATGTCTCATAATTTTCCTCGTCATCATCTGAGTCCTAGAAGATCTCACCCACATCATGATTAGCATGCAGCCTCCCTGATAGACAACATGCGCAAAAGGAGTAGAGGCGACTAGGGACGCACCACCACCACGTCCTGGGCACTCCGTACGTGCTCGTGTGCATGCAACGTGCGTGTTTTTCCATCGGTGCTAGCTCTAAGGCCGAGGCTGCGGCCGTCTTCGTCTCCAACTAGTAGTTGAGCAATGACGGCAAGGAGGTGCTGCAAGAGATGTGTATGCACCGTTGCGTGCGAGCTTCGCCGTAGCACGACGAACCGGACGTCGCCGCGGATGGCGCACGCCTCCATGCAGTCGAGTGTGTGCGCATGCATGTGTTATTCACGTGCATTCTACGGTCGAGCATGTGTGCATGCACGTGTTGTGTACGTGCGTTGTGTACTCCATGCTATGCGCGTATGTGCATGAGTTGGATCGGATGGAGTTAGTGCGTTGGCTTGTGTACATGCGTGGTTGCATGCGTCCTGTACATGCATGGCTTGTTGCATGGTTATCAATAATTCAATATAAACTACTCCCTTCGTTCCTAAATATAAGTCTTTCTAGCCATTTCAAATAGACTACAACATACCGATGTATGTAGACATATTTTAGAGTGTAGGTTCACTCATTTTGTTTCGTATGTAGTCCCTTATTGAAATCTCTAAAAAGACTTATATTTGGGAACGGAGAGAGTATAAAACATCTTCAACCTAGCATCCTGATGTACCGTTTCTAGTGGTTAGTGAAAAGTTCAGGTTCTTTTATTTGTTTATAGGTGGGCAGGCAGCAAAAAAACAAGGGAAAACGCGCAAGGTTCCTTGTAGACACTCCACCACAAGGTTCCTTGCTCCTTCTCGGTCGTCGGGAATCTATGCTCTTCAACTCTTTTCTTTTAGGTGAGCTTTGTTCATCCTTTTCCCAACACGTGAGACATCTAGCATCAAGATGCATGTGTCATGCAAGAAAATGGAGATAATCAGACAAGCAGTGCGTCAGTGAGTCGTGCACTTCGATGGCACCTACGCAATATTTTTTTCTCCTCGATGGCACGTGAATAGTGCACGTACTCAACGACAGAGCACGGGATGGTAGCAATGACATGGTCAGCCCTTTTTTGGAGAGAGTACTACTAAATAACTTTGATGTGTCCCATCAACTCGCAGAACGACGAGAAGCTTGATTACGCCCTCTCCCTCACCAACGTGTGCGCGGTGGCTCGCAGCACGAGGAGAAACTTTTTCTTACAAGCGCTGGACGTGCAGTAGTTCATTTGGTGTCCGATTGCCAGAAGTACTACTGTAGAACCATCGACTTCCGGAAGAGGCGAAGAGCCAACCGCAAGGTCACCTGCTAACCTTATGCTAGGCGTAGTGGGAGTAACATAAGTAGGGGTACCTCCTTTTTTTATTCTAGAAACAACCACTCACAAATATCGAGGTGCTGGTTACGTAGAACAAATTTCCTAGAGTCCGTGCTCAGCCCTCCTCTATCTCTCTTCTCAGCCAGCCAGCGGACGTCTGGAGCCCATCGTCTGTTTGCTCACATGCGGTCCCACATGTCAGTGAAAATGCAAGAGGACCCACTGAACCTGCACATCTTTCACCTCGGCGTGCTGGTGATGAAAAAAAATCCAATAAAGATCTTCGGTGGCCGCTTTTGGAGTTAATCAAGAGGAGTAAGATTATATTTACTGTTTAACCCAAGATGCACATCACGTGGATTCAACTTTGGGGTCATTTGGTCTTGCTTTTCTAGTCAAAATTATCGTTGGAGTTCATGCAAAACGGAGGTCCATTTGGGGTCGTGCGTTGGAGTTGGCCTTACAAGTGGGACCGCAGTTGAGGAAATCGACTATCAGCAAACCCCCACCTCGCCCGCCGCGCGATGGCTGAAGTTAGAGAAACGACGAGGTTGAAGAGATTTCTCTAGCACGGACTCCAAGAAATAATATGGTGTCAGATGGATGTCATGGTGGTGGCGTGTGCCGTACTCCTGGACGTGAATGCTTGTTCTGGCCCATGCCACCCTACTACTCCTACTACTTATATAGTACTAGTATCGAGGATTCGAGTGCTAGTTATGTACAGCGAACAAATGATGCTTCGGTGCCTTAAGGCACCTACCTTTGTGTCTATGACATGTGGGCCCAATAGGTGGCTGGCCCATGAAGAAAATATGCCCTAGAGGCAATAATAAAGTTATTATTTATTTCCTTATTTCATGATAAATGTTTATTATTCATGCTAGAATTGTATTAACCGAAAACATAATACATGTGTGAATACATAGACAAACATAGTGTCACTAGTATGCCTCTACTTGACTAGCTTGTTGATCAAAGATGGTTGTGTTTCCTAGCCATAGACATGTCATTTAATTAACGAGATCACATCATTAGAAGAATGATGTGATTGACTTGACCCATTCTGTTAGCTTAGCACTTGATCGTTTAGTATGTTGCTATTGCTTTCTTCATGACTTATACATGTTCCTATGACTATGAGATTATGCAACTCCCGTTTACCGTAGGAACACTTTGTGTGCTACCAAATGTCACAACGTAACTGGGTGATTATAAAGGAGCTCTACAGGTGTCTCCGAAGGTACATGTTGAGTTGGCGTATTTCGAGATTAGGATTTGTCACTCCGATTGTCGGAAAGGTATCTCTGGGCCCTCTCAGTAATGGACATCACTATAAGCCTTGCACGCAATGTGGCTAATGAGTTAGTTGCGGGATGATGCATTACGTAACGAGTAAAGAGACTTGCCGGTAACGAGATTGAACTAGGTATTGAGATACCGACGATCGAATCTCGGGCAAGTAACATACCGATGACAAAGGGAACAACGTATGTTGTTATGCGGTTTGACCGATAAAGATCTTCATAGAATATGTGGGAGCCAATATGAGCATCTAGGTTCCGCTATTGGTTATTGACCGGAGACGTGTCTCGGTCATGTCTACAGAGTTCTCGAACCCGTAGGGTCTGCACGCTTAAAGTTCGATGACGGTTATATTATGAGTTTATGTGTTTTGATGTACCGAAGGAGTTCGGAGACCCGGATGAGATCGGCGACATGACGAGGAGTCTCGAAATGGTCGAGACATAAAGATCGATATATTGTACGACTATTTTTGGACATCAGAAAGGTTCCGAGCGATTCGGGTATTTTTTCGGAGTACTGGAGAGTTACGGGAATTCGTATTGGGCCTTAATGGGCCATACGGGAAAGGAGAGAAAGGCCCCAAAGGGTGGTCGCACCCCTCCCCATGGACTAGTCCGAATTGGACTAGGGAGGGGGGCGCCCCCTTCCTTCCTTCTCCTTCTCCCTTCCCTTCTCCTACTCCTACAAGGAAAGGAGGAGTCCTGCTCCCGGTGGGAGGAGGACTCCCCCCTTGGCGCGCCCTCCTCCTAGGCCGGCCACCTCCCCCTTGCTCCTTTATATACGGGGGCATGAGGGCACCCCAGAGACACAACAATTGATCCCTTGGATCTCTTAGCCATGTGTGGTGCCCCCCTCCACCATAATCCACCTCTATAATATCGTAGCGGTGGTTAGGCGAAGCCCTGCGTCGGTAGAACATCATCATCGTCACCATGCCGTCGTGCTGACGAAACTTTCCCTCAAAGCTTGGCTGGATCGGAGTTTGAGGGATGTCATCAAGTTGAACGTGTGCTGAACTCGGAGGTGTCGTGTGTTCGGTACTTGATCGGTCGGATCGTGAAGACGTATGACTACATCAACCGCGTTGTGCTAACGCTTCCGCTTTCGGTCTACGAGGGTACGTGGACAACACTCTCCCCTCTCATTGCTATGCATCACCATGATCTTGCGTGTGCGTTGGAATTTTTTTGAAATTACTACGTTCCCCAACAGCCCACACGTCAGTGACCCAAAGGTAGGTGCCTTTAAGGCACCGAAGCTGTGTCCACAGCGAACACATTAACATATGGCTACAATAAAAACACCCGCCCGACGCGTGAAGCATGTGAAGCTAGTACAAATAGTGTACTACTATTGTTGATTGGCCTCATCCGATAACCTGTTGCAATGCACGTACAATCATGTATTCGGGAAATATTTTTTTGCCTCGTCGCACCACTCACTCAGAGAAGCGACTCGAAAGCCATTCATAAATTTAGTAAGTTTATCACAGGCATGTCATTTTATTACATACAACAGGTCATCAACCCACATCGACAACGAGGATACATTATAAATACTAAAGTTTTCATCACACAACAAATAACAAGCAATGAAATGAACTTCAACTCAACCAATCCTCGACGTTGGAAACACTTGCTTTGAACCACAAGTGATTATCTGGGACGGGCCATCTATTGTCGATCTCGAAACCAACGCAGGACTGATCATCCAGGCTGAAGCGGCCTACTATATCAGTACCAGGGTAGGGAATCACCCAAATGTCTGAGGTATAGACACAATTGCTTCTCATAAATGGTACTAGTAACGTCGTGTCAACAGCGGTTGGATCGCCTTTCACCATCATCGGATAGTTTTGTCCAAGGAAGAGCGAGTTTTCTCCAAGACTATCAATTCTGTACCAGGGAGAAGGTGTTGGTGCTAGCACACTAGTATCCATCCCGAATACCATGCAACGGGTGTTGGAATATGTCCGGAGAGTGCGACCATGGGAGACAACACGTGCTCCCTCAGTAGTAACAAACTCAGTGCGCTGTATACAGACAAGAAGAGGTGATCCATTGGAATTAGTTGCCAGGCGCCACTGAGTATATACATTCTGCTCATCCTCATGCTCGTGATCATCACCATCGTCATCTCCCCCTTGGTTATAAAAAATTTCAAGTATAGGTGGTGGAATGTTCATAGGACCTTAGAAACACAAGAAGAAGGCTAATTAGTAAAGGGAAACTTGCTAACCTGCATGCATGTGGATGAAACAATTATAATTACGGTGGAAGACAAACGTACCGAAACTACGAGGATCCCATGCAAAAATAGTGCCATGAGCGGTGGAAGCAAACACAAGACCCTCGTATTGAATTGCATCACAGTACACATCCGTGTATAGAAACTAATTTTTGAGCAATATCCATCAAGTCGAACCACAAAGGACGGCAACAAGCTTGTCGAACATAGCAACAACTTCATAGTTCTTGTAATTCCAAGAGCGGTTGGGAACTCGAAAAATTGCTATCTTCCGTAGAAGACAGTCACCATGATCGTATTTGAACGTGCGTAGAATACCGGTGTGCTCAACCTCTAGGCAGTCTGTTGAGATTTTTCGAAGTGGAACCCGGTGACGAGTGTACACATTCACAAGTTCCCACTCACAGTTGTACCCAATATAAACAACCCAATCTCCATTTGTGCCTGCCCAATCCTTGCCCTCAAGCGATGGCATCTTAACATCATATGTATCATTATCAAGCGGCATCAACTTGCACAAGGCGAGGCCTCCGTCGCCCTCGCGCCAGTAGTCATCAGGGTCATGGCAAAGAAGATAGGGGAGATCAAACCGCTCCTTGACCCTTGGGTTCCTTGTAATGATGTTATTAGTTGAGTCGAGAATGGTCTTGAACGAACCTGCCATGCTAACCGAGGTGATGACGTCGCACCGATCAATGAGTTCCACCACCACGTCAGCTTTCAGATCTGGGCAAGAATAACGGGGTCATTTCCGGCCTATTCCCTCCATGGAGAAGACGATCAAACAATGGCAGAAGGAAGGGTGAAGGGCTGAAAAAAAATGGAGGAGCGAGAGGAAGAGCGTGCGACAGCAGTTCCAAATCAAGAGGGAAAGGCGAAGAGTCGGTGGACGGTTGCCAGTTTGCCACGGTACACGAAGAGGTGCCCCGGCCTACACGTCCGTTCGGAAATACTAGTAGAAAAGGACTCGCCGCCATCTCACTGATATGTTGGAACGGGACCACATGTCAACAAAACACGGTGTGTAATTTCTCGTGCAAAATGTGATCTGGCTGCGTCGGCCCGAGGTGCCGCATTAATTTTATTTATTTTTTTGAAAGTTTGCTGCATTAGATATCGACCTTTATTTTTTTTAACATGCAATTTGAATGGATAGCTCATGTGGTCATCACACATGAGCGGATATAGTGATGGTTGATTCTCCCGAGCAACTTATTACTGTGGGAATATGGGAGTACCAGCGGATTCAAGGAACAGAGAAATGATGGTTGCTTCGTCCGAGCAACTTACTATGGCGAAGGTGGGGCTCTGTGATTTGACTGCTCACTAGTCATTACTACTGCGGTGCAACGACCGGGGTGAATCTTTCCCTGAAGTTGTGTTGTGCACTCAATATTGCTACATGGCAGGTGGAGTCGGATGAAGGATGTCCAACATGTCGGCGAAACAAAGTTGAATTGTTTCTTGCATTGCTATCAATCCTTCAGGATTTGTTTATATGTATGCATAATTTTAATGAAATTGTACTGTGATGCTATGAAGGTTTCAACTTTGGTTCCCGCGGGAAATAAAAGGTTTCAACTTAGGATTCATGTGTCTTGCCTCGAGATTATCTCGTTACAACATTCCATCAAATACAAATGAAACTACCATGGCTAATGCATCTCAATGGTTCGCAGACCAGCGCCAATATTCACATCACAACTGAAGACAAAGTTGTAAGAAGGTGTACAAATAAAGAAAAATATATAATTGATTGATGTTGTTCGTAGGCATGGCTCCATTTCCTTGGCACAATATTCATTGTTTGGCAGCTAGTTTCACCCAGCTCTGTAGCCAAAAAAGAGGTGTATGAAGGACACCACAATCCGATCATTTTGTGCATCTCCACTAATCGAGCGCACCATCCCTATTTGCAAAGATATCCAGTCAGTGTGATTACAATAATAGTGGAACTAGATGATGAAACATAACACACATAAATAGAATCCGATCACCTCTAAAATCTCTCTTTAGGACTAACTTCTTGTTGGAGAACATTAGGCACGGAGTTGGATGAGAAGGATAGCAAAACCAATCTCCCTTTCCGTAGTCGCACAGAAATGTAAAAACGTTGCCCGTGTGACGTTTTGGCGGAACTGCACAAAACACTCTTTAGAAAAAAGTGATTTGTGCAGTTCACCAAAAGGTCGCAATAGCAACGAGGTGAAAATGGATAGCCCTGTTTGCAAAAGGAGGTCGAAAGGAAACAATTACTGCCCAATAACACGAGTTGAAGACACATACACCGACAAAAAAGAAGCATGTTCTATGTAATAAGGGAAAGATAGCACATGGTGGTTTATCAAAAATGGTTTGAGGACGAGATTGCAATATGGAAAGTACGCCGGCCGAGATACGATTTAAGCAAACAACTAAATAAGATACACATGCAGCAACGTGGGAAGATGGGCAGTGGAGCAAGGCCGGAGGAAGCTGTACCTGAGGGTCGTCGAGATGTTACTAGGAGGGCGCCAGCGGCCGGGATCTGCCCATACTGCGGCAGCGAGCAAGTGGCGAAGGCCCTACCACGTTGGAGCTTGGTTAGAGAGAACAGTGGGTACCGCAGATCGAGACGTGCTGCCTCAACACCGTCGAACGAAGAGACTATGCACATCCTCCCTTTCCGCCGGCGGACGGGATGCGGCCAGATCACTGACCAACACTGAGAGAGAGAGAGAGAGGCCACGGCCGCCTTGTGTGAGATGGTGTGACGAGAGACAAACCCATTTTTCCATTTTCCCACGGCAATCATTTTATATTCTGTACGTGCCATTGAGGAATATTTAACTTTATTTAATGCTAACGCGTCAAGTCAAACTTTGTTCTGTCTAGGCGTGGTACCCGACCCTCCTTCGAGTAAACAGCTGCTACACGCATCAAATTATCATGTGGGCTGCCTTTTCGTACAGAAACGAACTCCACCGTGTACCCGCGCGGGTGTGGCCGGGAACGAGACATGAGTACGTGCGTCCTGCGTGCACTTCTTCTTTAGGTGCAGGTACGTACGTGCGTGGGTGTGAGAGAGATGGTTTGTGCGAAACAGAGGCAATGTGTTGATGATATGTCAAACAAAAAATGTAACATATGCAGTGTGTGTGAAATGGAGTCATGGACGTGAGATATCGATAGAATTGAAAACAGGGATGAAGTGTGTGGCCGTGCGATCGATAAGGAGTGCCATCGAATTTGTGTTTTCCCACGTCAAAGATACAGGGCGGCTGGCCTACTGGAATTTTGAGAGGGCAGAGGTGCAGTTTTTCTCTATGGCATGGATACCTACCTACAACGTTCGACTATCGGTGTGTGTGGGGGGGGAGGGGGCAGAGCCGATCAACTAGTATATGTGTGGGGAAGGAGAGAGACCTAGCTATATATTGAGGGAGATCGATCGACATCCATGGATATGTGTAGCAGAGGAATAAGGTTGGGAAAAAGACAAAGGTAGAGCGTCGGAGGGTTGGTGGTGGACTGGCGTCTCACAAATGGTGGGAGAGGCCTGCTAGACAAATGGAGGGTATGAGTGCCATATCAATAAGAGAGGGCAGGGGATGTCTGTCTGTCTATGCACATGCGTGTGAGAGACGGGTCGGGAGGTATTCAAGGATGATGAGGGGAGAAGATATGGTTGTGGTAAGCATACGTAACTACATAGGAAGATCAACCGTCGTGTGTCCGAGAAAGGGAGAGACATAACTAGCGAGGTAAGTGTATCGATGCTTGGTGAAAACAAATTATAGTCGACCTGACTATATGTACGGAGATCAGTTCATATACACGCATGCATGTGTTAGAAGCAAATAAGGTCCGGAGAGACAGACAGGGGGAGAGGGTGTGTCTAGGAGGTGGTACGAGAGGCCTACCATGTCGAGGGGGAGGAGTGTACGAGTATGTGATCAATGAAAAGAGGGGCGGGAGTGTGCACCTACGTGAAATCGTATTGGACATAGGGGGGCATGGACGGTGAGAAGAGAAGAGGGGAAGTATATATGTGTTTGTTGTAGGCACACTTGGCTAGAGAGGTATATCGACCGGTGTGTGCCGGAAAGAAGGAGCGGGGGGCCTACACACACCGCTGGTGGACGATCTAAAGAGAAATAATGAACGTGTGCGATGAAGGGGGCGCTAAGGGTGGGTGAGAGGGGGGCGGGCGTGTGCATGCACGATAGAAAGTTAGCGCTAGCTAGCTACAAATAGAAGAGGATCATGAAGGTGTAAAAGATGAACAAAGATCATAATTCATTATAAAAAAGTGGATATGGATACTTGAAGAAGATATCATAATGTAGAACATTGATTATAATTTGGGCTAATGTGTGGCTTTTGCAACTCAGGTCTAAATACTTGTCATAATGTAGGGGGCGGGGCACTATACTTTGTGTGATAAACACGGTGTACATATGGAACATGGTTTAGATTATGAATATGTAGTTAGTACATCAAATGTACTATTATTTGGAATCAACATCAAGTGTGTTCAAAAAATAGAATTCGAGTTCATGTAGTACACATAGTTCATATTTATCTCTATAGTAATCATGTGGTGTGTTATTAAGGTAATACACGAATGATGGTTGAAGTTGGCAACAATCATGATTGTAGATTCTTATTGAAATAGAGAAACGAGTTCAAATTGCAGCGGTAGTATAGACATTTGGAATGCACTAAAATGTTGGTATGAGTAGGTTACATGCATTATACATCAAGCAAAAAAATTAATCGGACATAACATGGATTCATACTCCCTCCTTCCATCTATATAGGGTGTAATGAGATTTTTAAGACCGCCTTTGACTATTGACAAGATTAATAGTACATGACATGCACAATGTGAAAATTATATCATTGAAAGAACCTTTCACAGACGAATTTAACAGTGTGCTTTGTGTAAGTTGCATGTCATATATTATTGCTCTAATATTTGGTCAAAGTTGGCATCGAAAAACGCATTAGGCCCTATATAGATGGAAGGAGGGAGTAGCTTTGAATAGCATTTGTATAGTAAAACGGGGCAAGACTCTCTCCTTGTGTGGTGTGACTAGTTTTATTTTTTCGTTTTCATTTTGGTTGAGGGAAGTGTGAATTGATTTGGTATGTACAAGTACAATATTACTACACATTAGGCTTGTCCCTAAATTCAACCTGCGTCTTGTTATATCCCAAAAATTCAGATATCGTGCTCCCAAAACTGGCGCCTTCACAACCCGCGCCTTGTTATCCCGAAATTACAACGCGCGTGAAAACTCCCTCCAGCTGCCAAATCCCGACACGTGAAATCCCCCTTCTAACCCTGAGCTGAAAGGGCTGCTAGTTCAAATTGGTGGGGGGTACTTTTGTAACACACCCTACATTTTGGACAAGCGTGTCCCTAAGTCATGCTTCACCCCCTCCCATCGCCCCCTTTTCGCCATTCGAAATCCCAGGCCACTATAACCTCTCCGCTCCAGCCGTGAAACCCCACCCTCCTCCATCCACCACCTTACCGCTGCCCAGCCAGAGCCTCTTCCCCGACAACGTCGTCCACCGCAATAGCTCGACGTCCCTCATCCACCTCCTCAGATGAGGACCCATCATCCATCTCGTCGTCCCGTCGGTTCAGCCGCCCCGTCCTCCACCTCCAAGGAGATGCTCTGACGATCGCCTCGTCTATCGCGGCTGCTCCATCCCCACACCGCCGCCTTAACCTGCTCCACCAGAACCGCAGCATCGTCACCGACTCCTCGGACGAAGCCGAGGCCTACTCGGCGCCACCAAAGAGGTTGTACACTCATCGTATCGCACCTTCTCCTTAACTCGACCTCCCGGCACCAACGGTGCTCCATCCTGCACCCCCATGGAGCGGCTTACTTGAAGTCGGCGCCGCAGGCGACATCTCCACGGCGGCTCTCCCCCAGTGTGAGGCCCCTTCGGCGGCGGCATCCATACCAGCCGGATTTGCTGCTGCTCCGGCTCTCGCTCGCTTGCTCGCGCTGCCGCTGCTGCTCCGACTCTCGCTCGATCGCTCGCTCGCCCAGTTGCTGCTGCTGCTCTCCCCCTCGCTCGTGCTGCTGCTCTGTTCCGATTTAGCCACACTTCAGTCGACTGAATCGACTTTTGGGTCAGTCGATTTTCAGGGGTTGGGGAGGGGGGCTCGCCGGAGTTAAGGAAGAACCACCCGCAGCGGGAATGGGGGCTCACCGGAGAGGTACCCCACTATCTATCTTAGGGTTCAAGGTGGGGGCGGGGGGCCTAGAGGGCTGCCCGGGGCGGCGGTGGGGAGTTGTTTCGGGGCGGCGAGGCGGCGCTGGGGCCGGCGGTTCGGTCGGTGGTGGCTTGTGGCTCAGGGGGTGCAGGTTGAAGATGAACTGCAGGCCCTCCCTAAACTACATGTCAAGTGCCTCTCTGCTACCATTGCGTTCAGTTTCGACAGTAGCATTCAGATTCCTTAGTAAATTTAAGTTTCGACAGTTAAGTTCAAATTCAACAGTTTTTACCTCATCTGTTCTAGTCAGGTGATTTTTGGTGATGTAAATTTTATTGGAGATGCTATTAGAATCCCACTTGAGATTGATGATGTGTGTCTTGTGCTGCTTCAGCCTTGACGTCTTACGGCTCACTGGAGCTACTCCAACGACAGAACGATCCATCACAACAGAGCAGTGCCCTGGACGTCGTCTACAGATTCCTCAGATCTTCCTCCACACCTCCGACAGCCACCTCTGCCTCAACTGCTTCAGCGACCAACCCAATGATGCTGAGGTCAACACGGCTATGGCAAAGAGGTTGTACACTTGTTGCATCACTTATTACTATACATTCACATCGATCCATTAGGGCTATTTTGGTTCAACGGAAAAACATAGCAATAGGGAATTTTCCAATGGAACTCTACTATTCAATTATTCATGCATTTTGTTGAAAGGAATGAAGCAAAGCATCCACCTGGACCTACTTTTCAAAATCCTATGCATGAAAACAAGAGCAAGTGCATTAGTGGCAGAATAACATTCTAACAGTACACGCTTTCATATGGTTTCACTTTATTTTGGCCATGTTTCTTTGCATTCCTCTGCTCTTCCAATTCCTGTAAACCAAACACCCAAGTTGATAGAAATCATGTGTTTACAAATGCTCTGTTTACCATGTGCGTTCCTATCCTATTCTGGTGTTTTTCCTATCCCTGCGTTTTTAGAATCATGCAAGCCAAATGAGCCCTTACAGAATTACTTCAGTTACAGGTAGGTGTCGAAGGGAACTTTGTGTGGTTTGTCCTGCTCCTGTCGCGACGTTGTCCACCTCAGCTAAGCTGCTCCATCGACAGAAGCATCGACCAAACCAGGCATCACGACTCCTGACCGTCTTTCGCCGCCTCAGATCTCCTTCCCTGCCGTCGGTACCCACCGCAATGGCAGCACCATCATCGACTCAGCAGAGGAACCTAAGGAGTACACGGGTCCACAAGAGAGGTCACACTCTTTTGTTTCTGCTTATGTTATGCATTTCTTAAACTTACCTGCTACTTTATCGTCCTGTTCAGCTCTTGGACTCCCAAGTCAGGTCCAAAATAATGCTCAAACTTGAGTTCTAAATTAGTTGTGGGGCACATATCGAGGCAGCAATGAATAATACGTCTGTCTAATATCTGGTTCACCTAGGGTATGCCTATGTTGTTCATCTTGGGTGGGAAACAAATAGTAAAGCAATCATCATCTGTCTTTTTATTAAATTAAAGCAATCATCAGCCTGCTATCATTATTTTTGGATCCATCCACTGGTCGTTACTGTCATTCTAAATTTTTGCATGCTCTCCTTACATAATCTCACCATATTTTTTTCGTATGCGTGTCAGATATTGTACACAGTCATGCTGAACATGTAGAGAAAAAGAGAAGACTTTTGCGCGGCAATACAATGTCATGCAGACATCGCTCCATGGTGGGTTCAGTGGCAAACCCTCCCCACCCCTCTCCAGATTGTAATCCAGAGGAAGATATCTGTTCTGAGGTTGGATTCAGACGCCGCTGACCACTCCTATTTACCCCCAAGGTGTTTGCTCTACCTTGGCATGATGATGTTAGTCATATCATGCATATGTTGCCTTGCAGTGCCTACTTTTGACATCATATATGTCATCTTCTTAGTTTAGACATGTTCTGTAATGCCACATGTTTAGTTTCTATATCATATATGGGAATTATGCAGTCTCATGTGTTTTAGCCAGCCATAATATATGTGAAATGTGCAATGCCATCCTATTTAACCAGGCATCATATATTTGAATGATATCTTGCCCATTATTTTCTTCATTACATTTCCATTTGTCGACAATGTTTGTACATTAAACTACTGTTCTTGTGAATCAGCCATTTGGGTGGGAGATGGAAAAATCTGGAGTGAAAACAAGGCCTTCAGAGCAGACAGTGCTACTTGTCGAAGCAGATCTCTTGTTGGGTCCCGATAGCTCCTCAGAGATGGATTCAGAGATAGATGACCAGTCCTATTCCCCCACTGAGGTGTATGATCTAACTTGGCATGGTTATACTGCTCATATCATGCATATGCTATCTTGTATTGCATAGTTTAGACATCATATACACAATATTCAACACCATGTTCTTAGTTCAGACATCATATCGAATGCCCTCTGTTTAGCATATAAATCACAAATGTGAATTAAATGATGCGATCCTGATTACTTAGATAACATGTAGGTGAATTATGTCATGCGATCTTGTTTAGTTATTCATCGTATCTTTGAATTACGTTGTGCTATGCTATCCAGTTTAGATAGACATCATATATGTGAAATTATGTCATGCTATCCGTTTTAGTTAAACAATATACATGTCAACAATTTCATGCCCTCTTTTTTCCACACTACCTATTGCATCTGTCTCTCATACAATGTCTGTACATTCAACTATGTTTCCTATTTATCAGCCATTTGAATTGGAGCTGGTGATGCCAGTATCTAGCGGACTAAAAACACAGTCTTCAAATAAAACAGTGCTACCTCTTGGTGGAGATAGCACCCTAGTTGTACATGCACAAGAACCAGCCCTACCACACATAACCCAAACTCTCGTAGATTGTACCCCTACTGTGATGGACAGAGAACCAGCTTCACCCAATCTAACCCCAACCCCAACCGATAGTAACCCAGTTCATGTTAACACAGCACCATCTCCACCACAGAGCTCCCAAACAAGAGCAGTTAGTAAGGCAGCTCCAATGCCCAAAGGGCCAGTACTATCACGGCGAACCCCAACTCCACCAGTTAGTACGCCTATTCCTGTGAAGGAAGCACAACCAGCTAGTCGTAGTTTAGCATCTATCGCATTTGATATTGTTAAATTGTATGTGCGTATCTTCCCATCTTGGAAATATTATATTGAAGATGAAGGAAAATGCCAGTTGCAGGTGTTTGTCCAGGAGTTATGTGTAAGTAATGTTATTCATGGCAATTACTTTGCTTCGTCCCATACATCCTACCTCCATGATGGTTATAATACAGCAAATTTTCCCATTTTTCTCTATAGAGAAGGACCGATTTGGAAACTCGGGATGAGGTATCCTATGCTAATACCTTTGCTATCTTCAAGAATGCTTGGTGGCAGTATCAGAATTACCTGAAGAAAACGTACTTCACCGGCAAAGAAACTCATCAAATTCCCATACATTCTCCTGAGACGCATTTACTGGACGATGACTGGGAACGCCTTGTTCTGTACTGGTCCCAAACCAAGAATGTGGTAAGGTCTATGAGCTCATTTTCTATTTTTAAGTATTATATTCTTGTGTCTTACTGTACTCTGTTCATGTAGAACAAGTGCCTAAACCTGAAGAACAACTGTTCTAATTTAAGATTCCATTGCTATCATAGTTCAAAAAAGCGCTAGGTGTTAATTGTGCGTTTTGCCACCGCCTTGCACTTTACTGACCAAAGCGCATGCTTATGCGCAGTTATGCACAGATTAAGCGTAGTTATGCGCAATGCCTTTTGCCAACGCCTAGAGCCTAGGCGTGCTTAAGCGCTCGCTTAGGCGTGCCTTTTTAAACTATGATTGCTTTGCTCTTGTATCACTGTATTTACTCATACAAACTTATTTTTAAATTGAAGGATCCAATCGAAACTCCAATGGCATAGCAGGTATGTTCATGTATGTTTCTTTAACAGGTTTGCTCTTATCAATAGCTCTGCTGATTTCAATTTCAATTGTGTATACAGTTGACTTTCATATCATGCACATTACTAGCATCACGATAGAGCCAATAGTGTTGTTGTACATGTAGACCCATGGTACCCATCTGAAATCTTGTTGTGCCATGTAGTTTCCCACGCTTTGTATTCTTTCACTGCTGCTTTGTCTTGAACTAATAAGATTTGAACCGTGTCTCTATTTTGATTTGGCAAGACAATGCAGTGACCATAGGACATAGATATATGTTTGTTTGATGCTTTTATTATGTACTAGTACTTGGCAATATAAGACTTGATAGTTTAATCTTGTCCACCTTACTAATGAACTGGTTCACCGAAATGAGTTTCATATACTAGTACACACTAAACTTGTTATGTGTCTGCTTGTTTCTTCTTTTAGAATGCTGACAGAATATTGGGGAAGAGTGCCTTATTAAGCAATGGTAAAGGAAGTAATGCAAATAAGGTTCAGGATAGTGACACATCCTTGTTGGTCTCCAACAAAGCTGATAAAACGGCTAAGGAAGACTATCTTGAAGATAGCGAGACAACCCCAAAGTCCTGTCTTGGTTTAGTGTTCGAGTTACTGGCCACTACTGCTTACACAAGCTATTCAAACTCACTGTCTGAATCAGTTCGGTTTCTTGAGTCTCAACTACAAGTTGAAAGACATCGATTAGCTGTGCTTCGACAAGAAGCGGAAGGACTGCAGAAGTCCCTGGAGAATTCAGATGCATACTTTCTGGTGCAACAACAAGCGTTGGAGGATTTTATCGCCAAACAGGACAAAGCTAATAAGCTTGCTAAGATTATTGCCAGCATGGTGGATACCCAGGATAACGTTTCTTGAGCTCTTCTGAAGTTGTTTCAGTTATGCTCTTGTTTTGCTGCCGCGTTTATTTGCACTGGTGGCCAATTTTGACGGCCAGTGTATGTAATATGTTGCTTTGTTCCCTATATTTGCACTGGTGGCGAACTTTGATGCCCAGTGGATGTAATATGTGTAATAGCGGTAATAGGCTAGCGTTAATTGCTTTCTTATTTATTTCCTTATTGTCTTGTTTAGTTGTTTGCTTGTAGTCACTGCAGTTCTTTTTCTGTGTTTTTCTAGTGGCCACAATAGCCTATTTTTGGTAACTAGGCCAAAATAATCATGGCAACACATGGACTGTTGTAACCATGGGCCTCCTGTAGGCCGTATGATCCATGGGCCTTCTTCCGGCCATAGGATCCATTGGCCTTCTATATGGGCCATAGGATCCATTGGCCTTCTATACGGGCCTTAGGATTCATGGGCCTTCTACGGGCCATAGGGTCCATGGGCCTTCTACGGGCCGTACGATCCATGGGCCTTCTACGGGCCGTACGATCCATGGGCCTCATACGGGCCGTACGATCCATGGGCCTTCTACGGGGCGTATCATCATTTCGCCAATCATGGGCCATACCTTTCGTGGACCACAACGGGCCGTTAATAGGCCGTATTTGATAACTCTATGAAAATAGCCCAACGGGTTTTTTTGACATGAAAACGGCCCAACATATTAACGGTCCACAAACGGGCCAACTGTAACGACGGGCTGAATTTGGCCCACAAGCAGAAAATGATAGTAACGGGCCGTATGTAACCGAATGCTGCAAATGAGCCCAAGAATCAATGGGCCCTGAGAAGGCCGAAAGATAACTGGGCTGGAAACGGCACAGTGGAATAACGGGCCGTTAATGGGTATAAAGTGATACATTGTTCATTACAGGCCAGTTTCACCACGGGTCGTTAATGGGCCAAGAGTTACAAAGGGCCTCATATGGGCTGAAAGAAGTCATGGGCCACACATGGGCCGGAAGTTAAAATGGGCTGGAATCATATTGGACGGCCCAGATGACGCTACTGGGCCTAATTCGGAGAGGTCGTAACAGGCCCTGGGCTAGCGGGCTGTAAATGGGCTATATGCGAACAGGCCGTTAACAGGCTTTCCGTGGGCCGGCCCGCCACCTTTTGACCAAGTCAAATGGGCTGGCCTTTTCGCGAGAATGGGCCTCTGTTGGGCCGTGCCACGTGTCGCCGTATGATAGGCGCCTTTGGTCCAATGAGTGGATGACATCTGTCCCAACGGTGAGCCGACACGTGTTTGCTCTAGCCAATGGTGATTTTACACGTGGAAATCCCCATTGGTTGGGGCTGTTAATGGGTTATCGGATCCAAAACCGGACCCGATAGCTTCACGGCGTTCCGTTATGGTGGATGCCACGTGTCGGTCACCCTTGACAAAAGCACTTCTGTGACGCGCGCTTTATCGTCATGGAAGTGGACACTTCCGTGATGATAATTTTGGTAATGTCATGGAACACTTCTACGACAGCACAGGTATGACTATCTTGATTCTGTCATAAAATCGTCATGGATGTACATGCATGACAAAAAACGCGACCTACTGGGACAAACACGTATCATCACGGAAGTGTATTTTTTTTTTGTAGTGACACCACGGAATCCATGGCCTCGCACTCCCATTCAGGTGCACCAACAGCATTCTGATACGTCTCCAACGTATCTATAAATTTTTATTGTTCCATGTTGTTATATTATCTTTCTTGGTTTTTTTATAATCATTTTATAGTCATTTTATATCATTTTTTGGTACTAACCTATTGACATAGTGCCCAGAGCTAGTTGTTGTTTTCTGCATATTTTTTACAGTGCAGGAAATCAATATCAAACAGAGTCCTAACGCAGCAAAACTCCTGGAGGATTTTTTGGGGCCAGAAGACATCCAATGGGCTAAGGAAGCACCTGGAGGTGCCCCGAGGGGAGCAACACCCACCAGGGTGCGCCAGGAGGCCCAGGCGCACCTTGGTGGGTTGTGCCCACCTCGGGTGCCCCCTGAACCACCTCTTTGCTCTATAAATACCCTAATATTCCATAAACCCTAGGTGAGTCAACAAAAATCAATTCCAGCTGCCGCAGAGTCCAGAACCACCAGATCCAATCTAGACACCATCACAGAGGGGTTCACCACTTCCATTGGTGCCTCTCCGATGATGCGTGAGTAGTTCTTTGTAGACCTACGGGTCTGTAGTTAGTAGCTAGATGGCTTCCTCTCTCTCTTTTGATTATCAATACAATGGTCTCTTGGAGATCCATATGATGTAAGCCTTTTTGTGGTGTGTTTGTTGGGATCCGATAAACTTTGAGTTTATGATCAGATCTATGTTTTTATCCATGAAAGTTATTTGAGACTTCTTTGATCTCTTATATGCATGATTGCTTATAGCCTCGTATTTCTTCTCCTATATTTGGGTTTTGTTTGGCCAACTTGATCAATTTATCTTCCAATGGGAAGAGGTGCTTTGTAGTGGGTTTGATCTTATGGTGCTTGATCCTAGTGACAAAAGGGGAACCGACACGTATGTATCGTTGCTACTAGGATAACTAGATGGGGTCTATATCTAAATAAATAGATAAATAGATCTTGTCTACATCATGTCATCGTTCTTATTGCATTACTCCGTTTCTCCATGAACTTAATACACTAGATGCATGTTGGATAGCGGTCGATGTGTGGAGTAATAGTAGTAGATGCAGGCAGGAGTCGGTCTACCAATCTTGGACGTGATGCCTATATATGATCATTGCCTTGATATATCATCATGATTATTTGAAGTTCTATCAATTGCCCAACAGTAATTGTTTTCCCATTGTTTGCTATTTTTCTCGAGAGAAGCCACTAGTGAAACCTACGGCCCCCGGGTCTCTTTTCATCATATTTGCCTTTGTGATTTATTTTCCTTTGCGTTTATTTTCAGATCTATTAAACCAAAAATACAAAAATACCTTGCTGAAATTCATTTGTTCCACGATCTATTTATCCTATCTACCACTTTTACCTCACGTTTTTTGCCTATCTTGAGGCGTCGTACCCGGAAGGGATTGACAACCCCTTTAACACGTCGGGTTGCGAGTATTTGTTATTTGTGTGCAGGTGATGTTTTACGTGGTGTGAGGACGTTCTCCTACTGGTTTGATAACCTTGGTCTCATCACTAAGGGAAATATCTGTCATTGTTATACTGCATCATCCCTTCCTCTTTGGGAAAATACCGATGTAGTTCTAGCAGACATCAAAAGGAATTTCTAGCGCCGTTGCCGGCGAGGATCACCTCAAGATAGTCTCCCATCAATGTACCATTTCTGGCATCATTGCCAAGGAGGATCTTCAACATCAACTAGGTTCCTAATCACAAATTTCATCTCCTCACAATTTACATTATTTGCCATTTGCCTCTCGTTTTCCTCTCCCCCACTTCACAAAAATTTGCCGCTTTATTCTCCCTCTTTTTCATTCGCCTTTTTCTCGTCACATCTCATGTTTGCTTGTGTGCCATGTGCCTTCTATTTGCTTGCATCTTTGCTTGCTAAAAATCTATTGATATGGATCCTCATCCACTTGCTAATCTTTTCAAAAGATCTGATCATGTTGAACCAATTGCTAGTGAGTTGAGTGTACTTGATTATCTCTATGAAGTTTTGCTTAAAATTCGTGAATCTAAAAATTGTGATTGAGTGCTAGAATAAGAAATTTATGAAGTGATTCACGATAGTTCCTTGAATGAAAAGCATGATTGCAATGGTGTTATTATAAATTCTATCAATGTCAATTGTGCTAATAATATGCAAAACCCCAAGGATGGGGATGCTAATTTTGATATGTCCATTACTTATTGCAATGATCATGATTGGGGTGATTCTTCCTATGATCTTAAAATTTTATTTAAGCCTCATGATGAATATGTTAGTGATGATAATGTTTGCAAAAATATTAAAAGTGGGTTTGGAAGAGTGTCAACTTTAGATCCCACATATTTGGAGAATGTTCAATCTTATGAATTTTTTTTATAAAAGTGGGTTTGGAGAGGTCATGACTTTAGTTAATGTTAATCCCACTATTTTGGAAGAGTGTCAACTTAGCACGCATGTGGATCGTGTTAACAATATGTTATGTGATAGCTATATTGTTGAATTTGCTTATGATCCTACATGTAATTATTATGACAGAGGAAAATATGGTTGTAGAGATTTTCATGTTACTAAATTACCTCTCTTCATGTTGAGATTGCTAATGTTTCTTTCTTCTTCCTTGCATATGCTAGTTTTTGCTTACCTTGATAATTTGTTTGCCTACAAAATGCCTATGCATAGGAAGCATGTTAGAATTAAATGTGTTTGTCATGAATTTTATGATTCTCTCTTTATGCTTCAATTCTTGTCTTTCATGTGAGCATCATTGAAATCTCAAAGCTAATCTTAAAGGCTATAAAACAAAGAGCTTGTTGGGAGGCAACCCAATGAATAGAACTTATTTTTGCTTTTTGTTTTTGTTCTTGTGTGTTAGAACAATTATGCTACTATTATGATTGTGTTTTTGTGTTTTATTAAGTGTTTGTGCCAAGCAAGGCCTTTGGGAAGACTTGGGTGAAAGTTGATTCGATCTTGCTGAAAAACAGAAACTTTTGCGCTCACAAGATTATTTGTCTTTTAACAGAAGAGTGCTTTTGAGTTGATTATTTTTGCAGAAGATTAATAGATAAATTTCTCACGTCCACCAATTTATTTCATAATTTTTGGATTTACATAAGTATTCTAAATATTCAGATTGCTACAGACTGTTCTGTTTTTGACAGATTCTGTTTTCTTTGCGTTGTGTGCTTGTTTTGAAGATTCTATGGTTTTCTTTGATGAGTTTTTTCCATAGAAAAAGTTGGAATACAGTAGATATAATGCAAAAACAAATAATAATGGGTTTGCTACAGTACTTATAGTAGTGATTTGTTTTCTTATACTAACGGATCTCACGAAGGTTTTGTTTGAGTTTTGTGTGATTGAAGTTTTCAAGATTTGGGTGATCTTACGATGGATGAAGGAATAAGGATTAGCAAAAGGCTAAGCTTGGGGATGCATGAGGTACCCAAAGATAATACTCAAAGAATTAGCAATCAACTAAGCTTGGGGATGCCCCCGAGTGGCATCCCCGCTTTCTTCTAACAACCATCGGTATTTTACTTGAACCTATATTTTTATTCGTCACATAATATGAGTTCTGCTTGGAGCGTTTTGTATGATATGAGTCTTTGCTTGTTTTGCTTTGTGTTTAAAGTGTTGAATCCTTGCTGGACACACCCTTTTGAGAGAACCAAAAATTATGCTATGCTTGCTCCTATGCTTCACTTAAATTTTTAGAGCCATGGATTTGCTCTAGTGCTTCACTTATATCTTTTTGAACACGGTGTGCTTTATTAATTTTGAAGAAATGCTCTCATGCTTCAATTAGATTTATTTGGGAATTAGTAAATTTTAAAGAAATTCTCTCTTGCTTCACTTATATTATTTTGAGAGAAAGAAAAAAATTATGCTCATGATCTTCACTTATATTTGTTTGAGCTTATCAAAAGCAACATATGAAAATAGTCCCAAAGTGATAGATATCCAAGGAGGATGTAGTAAAAACTTTCATGAAGACCATTGGACAAAATAAACTTGATTCTTAGTAATGGTTTTGAGATATGACGATATGATATGTGAGTCATGTTGATGAGTAATTGTGCTTTAGTAAGAATATTGATGTTAAGGTTTGTGATTCCCTATGCAAGCACGAAAGTCAATAGTTATGCAATGAAATTTATATCCTACTTATGGTGAATTATTCGGTGTTACTTATGCTTAATGCTTGGGTATGAGATTTTTCGCTTTTTGGTTGGTCGCTTCTCAATCTTCTTGCTAGCCTTCATTTTGCACTAAGTATGATCACTACTTATGCATCCAAAACCCTTCAAACCAGTTTTGCCTTATGAGTCCACTATACCTACCTATATGCGGTATTTACATGCCGTTCTAAGAAAATTTGCATGTGCCATCTCTAATTTTCAAAATAAATTTCTCTTTTGTGTGCTCTACCGCTTGCGAGGTGGTGAAGGGTGACCAATATTTTCCATGCTAGATGTGGTATTCTCACGATGAGTGTTTATTCACTCATCATTGCACGAGAGTATGGCGAAGGTATTAGGGATGCCCAGTCCCGAAATGAATAATGAATTTACTTTATGTTGTCAAATAATATATTCCTTGGAAAGTGTTGGTATGGAGGGCACCCATGGATATGGTTAGCTATGGAAAGTGAAAGTAATGGTGGAAAAAGGAATAAACTTTATTTTCTGTTTGGGAACCGCCTATGATGTATCTAGCATGGAAAGTATTGAGATCTCTAAGACATTTTCGTTGGTGGTAAAAGTATGCCTCTCAAAAATATTTTTATATCTCAATTTAAGCTTTGAGCTCTAGCACCTCTACAAATCCCTACTTCCCTCCGCGAAGGGCCTTTCTTTTACTAATGCAATTTTTATTTTGAATTTGAGTCTCCATCTTCTCTTATAAAGCACCAACTAAGGGGCACTACGATCGTATTTGAGCATTGGGTGTAGCTAATATTCGAGTGTGTTTCATGAATGGATCAATGATTGAGCATAATGCGCTAGGGATAACTTGCTTTAGTGTTGATATTTTGAAAGACATGGTTGCTTGTTGGTATGCTTGAGTATTAAAGTCTTCATGTCAAAACTAGACTATTGCTTTGAATCATATAAAAGTACATTGTCCATGCTATAAAGAAAAGAAATGTGATGAACATGTTAGGCAGCATTCCACATCAAAAATTCTGTTTTTATCATTACCTACTCCAGGACAAGCAAGAATGAAGCTTGAGGATGCTGATACGTCTCCAACGTATCTATAATTTTTGATTGTTCCATGTTGTTATATTATCATTCTTAGATGCTTTACAATCTTTTTATAGTCATTTTATATCAGTTTTTGGTACTAACCTATTGACATAGTGCCCAATGCCAATTGCTGTTTTTTGCATGTTTTTCATAGCGTAGGAAATCAATATCAAACGGAGTCCAAACGCAGTGAAACTCCTGGAGGAGTTTTTGGGCCAGAAGACATCCAGTGGGCCAAGGAAGCACCTGAGGGGTGCCCCGAGGGGAGCAGCACCCACCAGGGCGCGCCAGGAGGCCCGGGCATGCCCTGGTGGGTTGTGCCCACCTCGGGTGCCCCTGAAACGCCTCTTTGCTCTATAAATACCCCCAATATTCCAAAAACCCTAGGGGAGTCGACGAAAATCAATTCTAGCCGCCGCAGAGTCCAGAACCACCAGATCCAATCTAGACACCATCATGGAGGGGTTCACCACTTCCATTGGTGCCTCTCCGTATGAGTAGTTCTTTGTAGACCTATGGGTCCATAGTTAGTAGCTATATGGCTTCCTCTCTCTCTTTTGATTATCAATACAATGGTCTCTTGGAGATCCATATGGTGTAAGCCTTTTTGCGGTGTGTTTGTTGGGATCCGATGAACTTTGAGTTTATGATCAGATCTATGTTTTTATCGATGAAAGTTATTTTAGTCTTCTTTGATCTATTATATGCATGATTGCTTATAGCCTCATGATATTTGGGTTTTGTTTGGCCAACTTGATCTATTTATCTTGCAATGGAAGAGGTGCTTTGTAGTGGGTTCGATCTTATGGTGCTTGATCCCAGTGACAGAAGGGGAACTGACATGTATGTATTGTTGCTACTAACGATAACAAGATGGGGTCTATATCTCAATAAATAGATAAATAGATCTTATCTACATCATGTCATCGTTCTTATTGCATTACTCCGTTTCTCCATGAACTTAATACACTAGATGCATGCTGGATAGCGATCGATGTGTGGAGTAATACTAGTAGATGCAGGCAGGAGTCGGTCTACTAATCTTGGACGTGATGCCTATATAATGATCATTGCCTGGATATCGTCTTGATTATCAATTGCCCAACAGTAATTGTTTTCCCACCATTTGCTATTTTTCTCGTGAGAAGCCACTAGTGAAACCTATGGCCCCCAGGTTTCTCTTCATCTTATTTGCCTTTGCGATCTATTTTCTTTTGCGTTTATTTTCAGATTTATTAAACCAAAAATACAAAATACCTTGCTGCAATTTATTTGTTCCGCGATCAATTATCCTATCTACCACTTTTACCTCACGTTATTTGCCTATCTTGAGGCGCCGTACCCGGAAGGGATTGACAACCCCTTTAACACATCGGGTTGCGAGTATTTGTTATTTGTGTGCAGGTGATGTTTACGTGGTGTGAGGAGGTTCTCCTACTGGTTCGATAACCTTGATCTCATCACTGAGGGAAATACCTACCGTCGCTATACTGCATCATCCCTTCCTCTTGGGGGAAATACCGACGTAGTTCTAGCAGACATCACATTCCGACAGAACCCTCCGATTGCCATGACACTCTCCCGGCCACTCCAACCAACTCCCCTCTGGGCTAAGTCATGGGTGGCCCCGTGCCTACCAAAGGCATCAATGGCCATCGTCGTGGCAAAACTTAAACGGTCCCAAACGGGGACAAGGTACCATAACAACAAACGGGCACACAAGGTTATGTCTGCTTACCGGGCCAGGGTACCACACGCCCATAACCTTCCCTCGTTGTAGGTACCGACCAGAGGCATGACAATGGGCTGAATAACGGCCTTCCCATAAAGGCAAATGTGATTGCAGGGAAAACTCGATTCAGTGGCACCATGACTCGATCAACATTATGTTCAAGTTGAATTAACATCAGGTTTAACTTGGAATGAAAATACTCGAGTCAAGATATGCCATGAACATGCAACTACTCGACATGCATCACATATCACTTAAAGTAAACAAATCAACATCATCAAAGTTTTCTACTTGCACTACTCAGCCTTAAGCTTTACTAATTTAACTTCACTGGTTTTAACACTCATCATTTTGGTTATGCCATAATATATTAAAATCAATTTATCACATAAAGAAACTACTATCAATCATATCCAAAAGCATAACCATACACTCAAAATTTCTTCTGTTGCCTTAAACTAGTTCATGCATTCAAACAGTACTGTAAACTAAGCATTTCAACCATGACAAAGTAATTAACATAAGCAAAATATTCATTTAACTAATTAAATGCATGAAATGACTCATATTCAAGTTGGAAAAGTCATATATATTGAAATGGCATCATACAAATGTTGGTGTGGCTTGCCTTAGTGCAGAGGAGGTTCACACTCTCCTGGTTTTCTTCAAGGCAAACTTCTCCCTCTGGAAATAATTAAAAACAGCAAAAGAAAATGTCTAAAATAACTCTGAAAATTGCTAGAAATTCTAGAGAGTAGAGAAAAATCTCCATTTTGCTGTGCTGCTAGAACTTTTCAAAAAAAACACAATGAAAAAAGAATCAACTCATTTGGACTTATGGTTTAAAAGTTATGGCTGGTCAAAGTTCAGGTCAAACTATTTTAATTAGATTCAAATAAAAGAATTCTAGGGGGGTGACGTCGAAAGCGTATTTTGAGAATACGCCTCCACTCGTACCGCTTCAGGCGCGAGTGGAGAGGCTGACAGTGGGCCCCGCCCATCAGGTGTGGAGAGGGAGAGAGACAAGCATAGGGGTGGCGGTGCTCTACCAGAGCTCACGCCAGCGAGGAGGGCTCGCCGGCCGATCTAAGAGTGATAGAAAGCTAGAGAGGGTCATGGCGCACCTGCCTGTACCCATTGCTTGTCGAGAGGTGACCGGAGCAGCTCGAATCAACCTCCCAAGCGGCGGCTGTGGTCGGGTCTCGCCGGAGATGAAGAAGACGATGGAGGGAGGCGGTTCCAGGGGCTCCAACAGGGTCAGCAGGCACCAGTGAAGCACCAGGGAGTCGCCGGAGAAGTGGAACGAGCTCGAGAGGGGTTGGATGGGTGGGGGCAAGTAGAGGGGATCACCGGCGAGCTCGAGCATGAGGACGGCAGCCCAAGGCCTGCCCGGCCGGGCTGCGGCTCCTCTACTACTTGTGGTGGATGGCGGAGTGGATGAGTGAGCTCGGAGAGGCCAGGGGGCTTGATATTTATAGGCGGAGGGGATGGGGTTCACGGCTCCACCAGAGCTCTCTGCAAGGCGACGCACGACGACAAGAGGTGCTAGGTAGGGGTGGAGAGGGCTCAGCGATCACGCGGCCATTGTGGAGCTTGCAGACGAGCACAGGAGCGTGGGCGCGGATGAAGTTGGTGGCACTGGGCGCACTGTTGCTTTGGCCGCATCATACCCGTGCCCGCTGCGGTGGCTCCAGCGTCGGCGAGCGCCAGGGAGAGGTCAACGGCGATGAGACGAAGCCGATGGCACGGTGCAGCAGTAGTCGGCGAGCTCTGAGACGAGCACACGTTGAACAGAAACACGGGCACAGTGCAGAGCGCGTCGAACGCATTGCCAGGGTCGTGTCCTCACGCGGTCACCACGCTAGCTTGGTCAAAACGACGCCCAGGCGATGCCAAACCTTGTGCAATGTGTTGTCCGTGCAGTGTTATGTCTAAGTGAGGAGATGGCACACTGCCAGGCCGACTAGATTGAACATGAGAGAAGCAGCAAGTTTGTGGACAGAAACTTGTGCACTGTGTTTGGATAGGTTCTAGAACAAGTTCAGGGCTAATTTCCTGAGGTTAAGGTTTTCTTAGGAGGGTAATGAGGCTCAAGAAAAATCAGACTCATTAGATCAAGGAAAAGTATACTTGATGTAGAAACTGCCTTTTGGGGCCAGAACAGAAATGATTTTCTGTAGCAAAAATATTCCAAAAACTTATGCAATATTTTTGCTCAGGGAGGCGTTCCAAGGTCCAAATAATATTTGGGAATTTTCTCAGATTTTTGGGTGCAAGAAAAATGAGGGTTGCTTTGGAGAACATGATGCTGAATTGAATTTCAAAGAGGAAAATGAATATTTTTCTTTTATGAAAAATATTCCATGGGTCATTTTTTAGATTTTCAGAGAAAGAATGATGATTTTGAGTGGGATGGGTCACTTGGGTGAAAATCAAGGACATGCCCAAGTGCTTTAAGTCCATTTGAATTGATTCAAAACTCCAAATTCAAAATCAGTTGCAAAGAAGTCCGAAGAAAGAGAGAAGGCAAAAAAACCAGGCTATCACAAACCGCCCCCACTTAGGATGAATCTCGTTCTCGACATTCGGCTGCTCGGGAAAACAATTCTGGGTAGGCTGTCCTAAAAAATTCCTCTCTTTCCCATGTTGCTTCTTCCTCAGTGTGATGCAACCACTGAACCTTATAAAACTTTATCACTTTACTGCGAGTGACTCTTTCTGTCTCATCCAATATTCTGAACGGTCTCTTCTCATAAGTTAAATCCTTTTGTCGGGTGGGGAAATACATCTTAGTCCTTTTGTCGCTCTATTTCTGCTCTATTTCTGCCATATTAGTCCTTTTGTCGGGTGGGGAAATACATCTTCTTAGTTGTGAGACATGGAACACAATGTGCACTTCTGACAATTGTGGTGGCAATTCCAATTGATAAGCAACTATGCCAACTCCGGTCATAACTGGGAACGGACCAATATATCTGGGTGCAAGTTTTCCTCGGGTCTGAAATCTCTTGACTCCTTTCATGGGTGTGACTCGGAGGTACACATGCTCTCTGGGTTCAAAACTGATCTGACGGTGCTTTGCATCATAATAACTCTTCTGTCGGGACTTAGTCAGCTGCAGCCTATCTCGGGTCTCCTTGACTTGCTTTTCAGCCTCGATCACTAAATCAGTTCCAAAAATGCAGCTATCTCTGGTTTGAGACCAGTTTAGCGGAGTGCGGCATTTACAGCCATACAGAGCTTCATAAGGTGACATCTTCAGGCTGGTCTGGAAACTGTTGTTGTAGGAGAACTCAGCATACGACAGACAATCTTCCCACTTGGGTCCTTGGGCCAAAGCACATGCTCAGAGCATATCTTCAAGTATTTGGTTTACTCTCTCAGTCTGCCCCTCTGTCTGAGGATGATAGGTTGTGCTGTATTTTAGGGCAGTCCCCAAGGCTTGATGGAGACGTGACCAGAATGCTGAGGTAAAGAGAGAGCCTCGGTCTGAAGTGATTGTTCTTGGCACTCCATGCAAACTAATGATTCTGGACACATATAATTGTGCGCGTTGATCGTCTTGGTAGGTGGTTCAAATGGGAATGAGGTGGGCTACATTAGTCAGCATGTCCACCATGACCCATACTGCATTATTGCCTCGGTGAGTCCTTGTTAGACCTGTGATGAAATCCATGCAGATATCATCCCACTTCCATTGTGAAATGGGTAGAGGTTGAAGAAGTCCGGCAGGTTTCTAGTGTTCCACCTTAACTTTGTTGCATATATCGCAGCAAGCGACAAAGTATGTGATGTCTTTATTCATTCCATCTCACCAAAATATCTTTCGAAGGTCTTTGTACATTTTCGTACCTCCTGGGGAATCGAGTACGAAGATGCATGCGCCTCTGCCAAAATCTTCTTTCTCAGGCCTGCTTGCTCAGGTACGCAAATACATCATCGGAACCTCAGAGTACCTTGATTATCCTGAGAGAAATCATGGGTCTTAGCTTCTTGCATACGCGTGACATGGTTTTGCAGGACTGGGTCATCTTCCTGGGCCATGCGGATCTCATCCTCGAGGGTAGGGGTAACTTCCAGTATATTGGCAAGGGCCACATCAACAATAACCAAATTAAGCTGAGCGATCTCTTCCTAGAGTTCAGGAGGTAAGGACTCCATTAAGGCGTTCAAGCTGGCAGGCTTGCGGCTGAGAGCATCGGCCACAACATTGGCCTTACCGGGGTGGTAGTTGATTCCAAGATCATAATCCTTGACCAACTCGAGCCATCTTCGATGTCTAAGGTTTAAGTCCGGTTGAGTGAATATATACTTGAGACTCTTGTGGTCGGTAAATATCTGACACCTTTTTCCAATGAGGTAGTGTCTCCAAATTTTCAAAGCATGCACAACTAAGGCCAACTCCAAATCATGTGTTGGATAGTTCCCTTCGTGCGGTCGTAGCTGTCGGGATGCGTATGCTACAACCTTGCCATCTTGCATGAGTACACATCCAATACCTCTCCTGGATGCGTCACAATATACATCAAAGCTGCGGTAGATGTCTGGAAGGGTTAACACAGGTGTTGTTGTCAGTCTGGTCTTTAGCTCACTGAAGCTCTTCTCACAGTCCTTAGTCCATTCAAACTTCTTGTCTTTATTGAGGAGCTCTGTCATTGGCTTGGCAATCTTAGAGAAACCTTCAGTGAAACGGCGGTAGTATCCGGTTAGTCCAAGGAAACTCCGTATCTCGGATACTGTCATGGGTGCCGTCCAATCAAGCACATCTTTCATCTTACTTGGATCCATGGCTATGCCTCCTGCTGAAAGAACATGCCCCAAAAATCCAACTTGCTTGAGCCAAAACTTAGATTTGCTAAATTTTGCATATAGCTAATGGTCACGGAGTCTTTTTAAGACTGCTCTAAGATGTTCCTTGTGCTCTTCTTCACCTTTTGAGTATATGAGGATGTCATCGATGAAGACCACCACAAACTTATCCAAGAAATCCATGAATACCCTATTCATCATGTGCATGAAGAAGGCAGGGGCATTGGTGAGGCCAAAAGACATAATGGTATATTCGTAAAGACCGTATCGAGTAGTGAACGCGGTCTTAGGAATATCTTCCTTCTTGATCTTGAGCTGGTGGTATCCGGTCCTCAAATCAATCTTGGAGAATACTTTTGCCCCACTGAGTTGATCAAACAAATCATCAATCCTTGGTAGTGGATATTTGTTCTTGATAGTGACATCATTCAGCTGACGGTAATCCACACACATCCGGGGACTGCCATCTTTCTTGCCCACAAATATTGCGGGTGATCCCCATGGGGAAGAGCTTGGACGGATGTATCCTTTCTGAAGCATCTCCATCAAGCTGTTTCTTTAATTCCACTAGTTTTGATGAAGGCATCCGATAATATTTCTTGTATAACGGTGCGGTCCCTGGCACAAGATCAATTGCAAACTCAGGCTCCTGGTCTGGCGACATTCCTAGTAATTCCTCGAGGAATACATCTGGAAACTCACTAACCACAGGAAATAATTCTAATTCTTCAGCAACAGCGTTGAAGACCATTTCTTCCTTGGGTATGCTCCTATGGGCATAGAATTTTGTAGTTCGACCTTCTTGGATTGTCAAGGTGACTTCTCTGGTCACACAGTTGATGCATACTTGATATTGGGTCAACTAGTTCATTCCCAAAATAATATCCAACTTGGCAGACTAACAAGGAAGTTGGAAGTCTGACTCCCTTGATATCAATTTCCAAATTACGGCAGACCAGATTGCTTCTGAGCACGGATCCTGGGGATTGTACCATCATACTTTTTCCCAAAATCAATTATGGAAATTTGTTTTGGGCAACAAAACTCTGCGAAATAAAAGAGTGGGAAGCCCCAGAGTCAAATACAATTATTGCAGGTATGCTATTAACAGGAAACATACCAATGACAACTTCCAGGTCCTCTTGGGCTTCGTCTGCGGAGAGGTGGTGAACTTGCCCTTGGATGGTCCTCTAGACAGGGTATGGCCCCATGTGGTTGACTTGCGGCCTGATTGGGGCATTTGGCTTGTCGTTCTTGGGGCACTGTCTGGCATAATGTCCGGTTTGCCCACAATTGAAGCATGAATTATTCCGCTGACATTCTCCGCGCACCGGGCTGGTTACGACATTCTTGACTTGAGTAGTGGTCTTGTTCACATTCTGCAGCCAATTGGGCTTGTACTCAACCTGAGTCTGCTGCCAAGTACGAGCCTTCTGCACTGGTTGCCCATCCTTCTTAGGCTCAAATTTGCACTTGTGATCATTATTAGCGGGTCTGTTGTCGTGCACGAGCTTGTGTTCTCTTTCTGCAATGAGGGCTTTGTTTACCACTGTCTGGAAATCCAGAAATTCGAGCATATTGAGAGTGCATCTGGGGTGTTGATTTAGTCCTCCAAGAAATCGGTTGATCTTCCTTTCTTCTGTGGCCACATCATAGATAGAATAACGGGCCAAATGGTTGAACTTATGCAGGTACTAACTTACTGATAGGCTTCCTTGGGTGAGAGCGAGGAATTCGCGCTGCTTGACCTTCATAATACTGGCGGGAATATAGTACTTGCGGAAGTGGTCCTTGAATTTAGTGCAAGTAATTTCTTCGTTCGCAGGCCACATAGCTTTAGCATTATCCCACCATATAGCGGCAGCTCCTTCAAGATAATGCGTAGCAAATGGAACCTTGTCAGCTTCTTTAGTGTGAGCAATCTCAAGCTTTTTCTCAATAGTCCTTAACCAATCATCGGCTTCCAAAGGATCGATAATTTGACTGAAACTGGGAGGCTTGGTCCTCTAAAAATCTGACAGCTTGGAGTGATGACCATTTTGATTTCCATTCTGCCCAACCATAGCTTGCACACTTTTCAACAGCTCAATCAGATCGTTGTTCCTTCTTTCTTAAAACATACGCATGATTTTCTCAGTGGATGGCGGATGTGGTGGTGGAGGCGGTGGCGGAGGATATGGCTCGGGGGAATGTACTGCCTGTCTTGCTGAGCAATGACTAGGGACATCCTCACAAGCGTGGCTGTTGTTGCCTTCCCATGTCATCCTATTGTTTGTTTTCCCAATATAAAGCAACTGAGATGAGCAATATTCAAAAATGGGAAGAAAATCCAGTGACAAACCCGGAAGAAAACAATGAAAAAAATCAAGGCGAATAATAAAAAGTTCCCAACATAATTATACATAGACTCATATATGAAAAGTAAACATCATGCCGGGTTCGACTACCCTCATACATGAAACTAAGCATCATGACACGTACGACTACATCCGTACATCAACCTCATGACGACTGTGGATACTCTAACGATCTAGTGCTCGGCTGGTGTTGCGGGCTCCTCTCCTGAGCCGGACTCAGATCCTGAGCTGGTAGTGGAAATCTCCGGGTTAAAACTGACACGACAGCGCTGCCTCGAGGACTCCCCCTCAGGGGCAGGTGCAGGGTGAGACTGGAGCATAGGGGCTGCAAGACTAGCGACAAGGGAAGCCCATGCATCAGGGGCACTGCAAGGAGTCACTGCCAAAGGGTTCGTGTTACCCTGAGTGGTCACCAGAGAAGCATGAGTAGCAGAGGCTAGAGGAATAAATGGGGTAGATCCAATAGTAGGTGGAGGGTTCCTATTCTGAGCAGCAGCAAGGGCTATCCGGGATCGGGTTAACTCTCGGGCCAATTCATAGATCAAGAGATAACTAGCACTGATATAGCGAGAAAGGTGGCTAGAAGGACGATCGCACGCTGGATCAATACAAGGGAAGCAGATACGCCTGTTCTTGTGCAGCGACGGGTGGAAATAGAAACCTGGATGGGCCTGCATGCGAACCTCGTTGTAGCGCAAGTCTACAAGAGCCTCAAGTGCAGCAAACTAGATGGCCTGAGATGGCGTGGAAGCAAAACCACCCTTAGAGGAACGGGTGTAAGCACCGGAAGGGGAACTGTGGTGTAAAGTGACCTCCGCGTAATACTCGTACAGTGAACCGGCCAGATGCTCCCGATACACCAGGTACACTGGATCAGCACCCTCTGGGTAAAGTCGACGCCACACGTTCTGATGCAGATGCGGCGAGGTGTACGATGCTGGCTTGAACTGGTACAGGAATGGAACTGGAGCCATCTACACTCACAATCATTAAACGGTTAGCAATAACAATAATTAAAATGCATGCAATGCAACAACCAATTTCTATCACTATCATCACTCAAACTAAACTAGCTACCATTCAATTAGCGCGATGATGGTCTAGCGGGTCCTACAGTCAGCGTGACTTTGATACCAAGCATTGTGGCACCCCGGCTCAGAGCAACCGGTTTACCTTGCATTGCCAGCCCAGAGATCAAGTCTTCTGGCAACACACAACAACTTGGTACAAAAAACAACCGCTTTATTGAAGCTAGCGGAAACATAGGTTCGATATTACATCAAGTAGCGAGGCCAAGCAGCACACACGGTGCGACTGAACAATATGTACATTATTTAATGAACATGAAGGCGCCTCGATCACGATAACTACGCGGCAGCAGAATCACGACGAGGTGGAACTCCATAGCACAGGGACACAGATGTGGACACGATCTAGACACAGGAAGCACTCTGATCCGGTAAGACTCTGGCATGACACGCCAGGTCAGTACATTGAATGTACTTGCAAGCTCACAACAAGCATAAGCACAATGGCAAACAATATTATGACAATTAAGCAGGTTAAATGCAATGCCAAACATACTACTGATGCAGGGAAATCAACTCGTGCACCGAGTCTTGCAGACTCTCTTACCAGACGGGTTACCTCATAACCAAAATGGTGATCATACCCGGATCACAAATGAAACCAACGCTTTGGTTCCTGCAATGATCATCTTCATGATCTCACAAATCATCACTTTGCCAAACATAAAAATTTAGTGTTCAAGATTACGCAATCATGTTGATCCATGGCGTGACTTACTTACGAGCTATGTCCGTAACCGAGGACGCGGCTATCGATAGATTTAATAAATACTCTGCAGAGGTTAGCACACTATACCCACACCACGGAATCCATGGCCTCGCACTCCCATTCAGGTGGACCAACGGCATTCCGATAGAACCCTCCCATTGCCATGACACTCTCCCGGCCACTCCGACCAACTCCCCTATGGGCTAAGTCATGGGTGGCCCCGTACCTACCAAAGGCATCAATGGCCACCGTCATGGCAAAACTTAAACAGTCCCAAACGCGGACAAGGTACCATAACAACAAACGGGCACACAAGGTTATGTCTGCTTACCGGGCCAGGGTACCGCACGCCCATAACCTTCCCTCGTTGTAGGTACCGACCAGAGGCATGACAATGGGCTGAATAACGGCCTTCCCATAAAGGAAAATGTGGTTGCACTGGGAAAAATCGATTCAGTGGCACCATGACTCGATCGATATTATGTTCAAGTTGAATTAACATCAAGTTTTACTTGCAATGAAAATACTCGAGTCACAATATGCCATGAACATGCAACTACTCGACATGCATCACATATCACTTTAAGTAAACAGATAAACATCATCAAAGTTTTCTACTTGCACTACTCAGCCTTAACCTTTACTGATTTAACTTCACTGGTTTTAACACTCATCATTTTGGTTATGCCATAATATACTAAAATCAATTTATCACATAAAGAAACTACTATCAATCATATCCAAAAGCATAACCACACATTCAAAATTTCTTCTACTACCTTAAACTAGTTCATGCATTCAAACATTTCTGTAAACTAAGCATTTCAACCATCACAAAGTAACTAACATAAGAAATATTCATTTAACTAATTAAATGCATGAAATAACTCATATTCAAGTTGTAAAAATCATAGATATTGAAATGGCACCATACAAATGTTGGTGTGGCTTGCCTTAGTGTAGAGGAGGTTCATACTCCTCCTGGTTTTCTTCAAGACACGCTTCTCCCTCTTAAAATAATTAAAAACAGCAAAAGAAAATATCAAGAATCATTCTGAAAATCACCAGAAATTCTAGACAGCAAAGAAAAATCTCCATTCTGGTGTGCTACTAGAACTTTTCAAAACAAACACAATGCAGAAAGAATCAACTCATTTGGACTTATGGTTTAAAAGTTATGGCTGGTCAAAGTTCTGGTCAAAATATTTGAATTAGATTCAAATAAAAGAATTCCAGGGGGTGACATTGAAAGCGTATTTTGAGAATACGCCTCCACTCGTACTTCTTCGGAAACGAGTGGAGAGGCTGACAGTGGGCCCCGCTCGTCAGGTGTGGAGAGGGAGAGGGAGAAATAGAGGGGTGGCGGTGCTCCGCCGGAGCTCACGCCGGATCTGAGAGGGATAGAAAGCTAGAGAGGGTCACGGTGCACCTGCCTGTACTCGTGGCTCCTCGAGAGGTGACTGGAGCAGCTCAGAATCAACCTCCCAAGTGGCGGCGGCTGTTGGGTCTCGCCGGAGATGAAGACGACGGAGGGAGGCGGTTCCAGGGGCTCCAACAGGGTCGGCAGGCACTAGTGAAGCACCAGGGAGTCGCCGGCAAAGTGGCACGAGCTCGAGAGGGGCTGGATGGGTGGGGGCAAGCTGAGGGGATTATCGGCGAGCTCGATCTTGAGGACGGGAGCTCGAGGCCTGCCCGGCCGGGCTGCGGCTCCTCTACTACTTGTGGTGGATGGCGGAGTCGATGAGTGAGCTCGGAGAGGCCAGGGGGCTCGATATTTATGGGCGGAGGCGATGGGGTTCACGGCTCCGCCAGAGCTCTCTGGAAGGCGACGCACAGCAACGAGAGGTGCGAGGGAGGGGTGGAGAGAGCTCGGCGATCACCCGGCCACTGTGGAGCTTGCGGACGAGCACAGCAGCGCGCACGCGAACGAAGTCAGTGGCACGGGGCGCTCTGTTGCTTTGGCCGTGTCGTGCCCGTGCCCGTTGCCAGGCCGACCAGATTGAACAAGAGAGAAGCAGCAAGTTTCTGGACAGAAACTTGTGCATTGTGTTTGGATAGGTTCTAGAAGGAGTTTAGGGCTAATTTCCTGAGGTTAAGGTTTTCTTAGGATAATGAGGCTCAAGAAAAATCAGACTCATTAGATCAAGGAAAAGTATACTTGCTGTAGAAACTGCCTTTTGAGGCCAGAACAGAAATGATTTTCTGTAGCAAAAATATTCCAAAAATTTATGCAATATTTTTTGCTCAAGGAGGTGTGCCAAAGTCCAAAGAATATTTCGGAATTTTTTCAGATTTTTGGGTGCAAAAAAAATGAGGGTTGCTTTGGAGCACATGATGCTGAATTGAATTTCAGAGAGGAAAATGAATATTTTTCTTTTATGAAATTGGGTCATTTTGAGATTTTCAGAGGAAGAATGATGATTTTGGGAGGGGTGGGTCACTTGGGTGAAAATCAAGGACATGCCCAAGTGTTTAAGTCCATTTGAATTGATTCAAAACTCCAAATTCAAAATCAGTTGCAAAGAAGTCCAGAGAAAGAGAGAATGCAAAAAAACAGGCTGTCACAAAAAAGAGAAAAATATATTTTATTCATTTGGTTGTCTGCCAATAAGCGCTATTGTTTTATGCCCCTAGCTAGGCATAATGCATAGATTCAAGTATTGTCATTTTTAGTTTTTGCTCCATAGTTTGCCCTCATGATTGATTCATATGGTGGATTAATTTTAGTTCTAGGGAAGTGTTGCATAACCTTCTTAAGAGGAAACTGAAATTTAATATTCCCTTCTTTCACGACGGATTGCAATTAATATAGTTTTCAAAAATGGTCTACCACGTTTTATAGGACAAGACGATTGCAATTAATATCAAGAACAATAAAGTCTATGGACACAACATCATTAATTCTTCCCAAATGCTTTTTATAGTGGAATCCACCAAGTGCAAATTAAAAGAACACTCTTCAATATTGGTAAAACCAAGCACATCACATAGAGATTTTGGAATTGTGGAAACACTAGCACCTAAATCACATAAAGCATTGCACTCATAATTTTTGATCTTGACTTTAATGGTGGGTTCCCATTCATCATATAATTTTCTATGAATTGAAATCTCTAACTCCAATTTTTCTTCTAAAGCTTTTAGCATGGCATCCACAATATGTTTAGTAAAAGCTTTATTTTCTTCGTAGGCATTGGGTGAGTTTAACATGGATTGCAACAAAGAAATACATTCAATCAAAGAGCAACTATCATAGTTAAAGTCTTTGTAATCCAAAAGAGTGGGCACATCACTAGTTAAAGTTTTGACCTCTCCAAACCCATTTTTATCAATTTTTTCAACAAGATTTCCACCCTCCGAATTATGGGGCCGCCTTATAACTAAAGTTGACTCTTCTTTGATCCCTTTATCATCAATTTTAATATTGCTAAACAAAGAATCAATATAAGAAACACCAATCATTTAAGATCTTCATCATTATTATGAAAGCAATCAGTCGAAAACACTCTTTCTAGAAATTCTATTTCAGTACTAAGCATAGCGGTTCTTTTCTTACTTTCATCCATTGAAATATATAGAGCTTTAATTGATTCATTGACATCAACCTTAGGTGGAAAATTTTTAATCTTGAGATTTTCTACATCATAGGAAATTCTATCAATGTGTCTAGACATATCATCAATCTTATTCAACTTTTCTTCTATCATAGTGTTGAAAAAATTTTGAGCATTGATAAATTCTATAATATTACTCTCAAGATCAGAGGGATACTATTATTATTATAAAAATAATTACCATAGTAATTGCCATAATTATTAGAGGAATTTCCACGAAAAGGCCTAGGGTTAAGATTACCTCTATAAGCACTATTATTAAAATTGTTTCGCGAGACAAAATTCACATCTACAGGATCACCATTTTGCTCAATAAAGACAAAGGCACATCATCAAGATCAACACGAGCATTTTTACTAGCAACAAATTTCATAAGTGCATCAACTTTTTCACTCAAAGTACTAATTTCTTCAAAAGAATTGATCTTTTTACTAGTACGTGCTCTTTCGGTATGCCATTGTGAATAATTAGCTATAATATTGTCAAGCAATTTAGTGGCTTCACCCAAAGTAACCATAAAAGTACCACCCACGGTGGAATGTAAAATATTTCTAGAAACAAACTTCAATCCCGCATAAATTTTTTGTATAATCATCCAAAAATTTAAACCATAAGAAGGAAAATTTCTTAGCATTAATTTCATTCTTTCCCAAGATTGCTCAGCATGTTCATGCTCGAGTTGCTTAAAATTCATGATTTGATTTCTAAGGGAAATAATTTTCGCGGGCGGAAAATACTTAGTAATAGAAGCATCTTTGCACTTAGAATCAATACTATTGTGAGGCAAAGACGAAAACCAAGTTTTGCATGATCCCTCAAAGAGGAGGGAAATAATTTCAACTTCACAATATCATTGTCCAAATATTTGTTCTTTTGCATATCACACAACTCTATGGAAGTGTTTAGATGGGACACGGCATCCTCATTAGGAGTACCGGAAAATTGCTCTTTCATAATAAGATTCAACAAAGCGGCATTAATATCATAAGACTCCGCACTAGCGGCGGAAGGAGTAATCAGAGTACTAATAAAATCATTATTATTAGTATTGGAAAAAAAAACACAATTTGGTATTTTCTTGAGATATCGCTACTATGCAAACAAAAGATCGAACGGTAAAAAGGCAAATATTTGTCTGCTTTTCGCAAAAAACATTTTAGAAGTGGGGGAGATGAAAACGTGAGGCAAATGGCAAATAATGTAAATTGCAAAAAGATGAGATTTTGTAAGGGAATACTTGTCCCTTAGTAGTTTTGGTGATTGATGACAATGCTTTTGCGGACTAATCATGTGTATAGAGCTTTTCAAATATATCATGACTAAACACAAGACGATTTGATGCCCCTCGAAGATTATTGAAGATGGTGTTTCTCTACATTTCTTTTCGATGGAGTTGAGTCGTAGGAAAGCCGTACTATTAAGAGGGGGTCCGCTTTGGAAAGGTTTGGGTGGAATCTCACGTACACGTTCCCTTTGCACCGCCTTTCCTTTGGCTCTTTGGAGTTTCCTCCGTCTCACCATGTCTCTATGAAATGAAGGACTCCGAGTGTTGCTGCTCACAGGCTGGCGGTAGTATGGCTCCTCAGAGCGGTACTACCGCAGGCGCCAGCGGTAGTACCGGCCTCCGGCACGGTACTACCATGGGCTCCCACGGTAGTACCGCTCCTTCTGAGCGGTAGTACCGTGAGCTCTAGCCTGGCGCTGCTCCGCAAGCGGTAGTAGGGGCGGATGTAATTTTTTACATCCGCGCCCTACGTGGTAGTATCGTGCTCTGGCCCGATAGTACCGTGCCTCCTGGCCAGGCACAGCAGCATGGGCGGAGGTAGAGGCAGATGTAATTTTTTACATCCGCACCCTACATGGTAGTATCGCACCTGGGTTGCGGTAGTATCGTGTCGGATTTTTGCATCGATAAAACCTCGGCGGAGGTAGTCACGGATGTAATTCTTTATATTCGTGCCTTGACCGTGGCTGCCCTATGGTAGTATCGCATGGTGGCGCGGTAGTACCATGCTAGCGGTTCTACCGCGCCCTGTCAGTGCTGATCTGTTCAGGTCCAGGCTCTGTCATGCCCACGGTAGTACCGCGGGCCACCGCGGTAGTACCGTAGGCTCGTGCGATAGTACCGCTCCTGTGGTGCGGTACCGCGGGTCGCGGGCTGAGTGGTGGGTAACGGTTGGAATTGTCCCCCCACTATATAAGGGGGTCTTCTTCTCCAAGAAGACTCGCCTCTTCCATCCCTAAGCTCCATTGTTGCTCCAAGCTCCATTTTCGCCCGATCTCTCTCCCTAGCCAATCAAACTTGTTGATTTTCTCGGGATCGGTTGAGAAGGCCCCGATCTACACTTCCACCAAGAGAAATTTGATTCCCCCCACTAAATCCTTGCGGATCTTGTTACTCTTGGGTGTTTGAGCACCCTAGACGGTTGAGGTCACCGCGGAGCCATAGTCCATTGTGGTGAAGCTTCATGGTGTCATTGGGAGCCTCCAATTAAGTTGTGGAGATTGCCCCAACCTTGTTTGTAAAGGTTCGGTCGCCGCCTCCAAGGGCACCAATAGTGGAATCACAGCATCTCGCATTGTGTGAGGGTGTGAGGAGAATACGGTGGCCCTAGTGGCTTCTTGGGGAGCATTGTGCCTCCACACCGCTCTAACAGAGACGTACTTCCCCTCAAAAGGAAGGAACTTCAGTAACACATCCTCGTCTGAACCGTTGTTCCACTTTTGGTTATCTCTCACCTTTACTTGTGCAAGCTTATTTTGTGTTGCATCCCTTGCTTGCTTGTGTGCTTGTTGTTATCGCATCATATAGGTTGCTCACCTATTTGCATATCTAGACAACCTACTTTGATGCAAATTTGAAATTGGTAAAGAAAAGCTAAAAAATTGTTAGTTGCCTATTCACACCCCCCCTCTAGTCAACCATATCGATCCTTTCAATTGGTATCAGAGCCTCGTCTCTTTAAGGACTTTGTCGTCTGAAGAGTATACTTGACACCGTAGACGGTGGGGAGGAGCACTCTGGTGTGAATTCGAGCTTGTCTAAGGCCGATGGGGGAACCGCGGTCTCTCGTGTGGAATTCAATGTGGCTTTGGACACATTGAAAACCTCCATGATGACCGAGGTTGAAAGCATGTTTAATAAATTCTTAGAAGGACTTAAACTATCTACCTCGCCGATGAAAGTGGGTGATCCCACTAACAAGGTGACGGATGCTAACTCTGACAAGGGGGAAGCTACTAGTGAAAAGGGTCCTTCTACTAGTGGTAGAAATGGCACCGGCATCTTTGCCCATGTGGAACCTCCACTTGTTTATGGTGGACCGATTCCTTCTAGCCATTTGAATCATGTAGGTCCTCCACCTAAGATTGTGAAAAATGAGGACTTTGATTCTTGGGTTTATCGCTTCAAGCATCATTTAAATCATGTGAATACTAATCTTTGGAGAATCATTGAAGAAGGTTTCTATCCACATGACCGAAGCAACTTCACCCCTAGAGAAGCCGCGGATAATCAATTCAATGAGAATGCTCTCTTCATCATCCAAGATACCATTCCACCCGAAGATCTCCCTCATCTTTGACCCTTCGCCGTGGCCAAAGAAGCATGGCATTGTGTTGTTTCCCTCTACAGGGGAAGCGCAAGCATTCAACGCTCCAACTATGAAGTGGTGCAAGATGAAGCTAATGAGTTTGCAATGAAAGAAGATGAAGAACCTCGTGAGCTCTTTCGGAGAGTAACCAAACTCGCAGTCTCACTCCGAGATCATGGGAGCAAGGACACGGATGACAATTGGATCAAGAACAAACTCCTCAAGGCAATGATGCCTTACCACAAGGCCATGTCCTTAATCATTCGTCAAAGGCCGGACTTCCACACCCTGTCCTCAAGTGAAGTGTTGGATGAGTTTGTGGCTATGAGCATCTTGGACAAGACCGACAATGCGGTGTTACGCTCTCAAAGAGCAAAGAAGCCCAACCTTGCCTTGAAGGCCAAGGTTAGTGTGGAAGAAGAGGATGATGAGGAAGAAGATGAGAGCAATCCCGAAGATACCAAGTATGATTATCATGAACACATGGCTCTTGCTTCAAGGCAATTTTGGATCAAGAGGAACTCAAGGCCAAGCTTCGACAAGAATAACTCAAGTAGCTTCAAGGGCAAGCAACGTGTGAGAACGTGTTACAATTCTGGTAATGTGAGGCATTTTGTTGCGGAGTGCCCTTATGAGAAGAGGGAAGACAATGGTGGCAAGCTCATCCGAAAAGACAAAGCCAAGTCTTTCCCCAACAAGAACAACTTCACCAAGAAGACTCCTACTAGAGGGTTGGTGGTTCAAGAAGAATACCATGAGGATGATGATGATGATGATGATAGTGAAGCCATGGCCATGGCCTCCGTTGCCATTGCCACAACTCCACGGGTGTCCCTCTTCAACTCGCCCAACGAGAACATCACCGCCAAGTGCCTCATGGCTAAAGCCACCAAAAAGGTAACCCCCAACATCAAAACCACCATCATCACTAATCCTTCCTTGATGGATTGCATTGATGAAAGTGAGGGGTCTAATGAGGAAGTAAATGAATTTGAGTCTTTTATGAGTAAGCTCAAGGGCAAATCCAAGAAGCACTTCGTTGCTCTCTTGGAACAACTTGTTGAAGCCAATGACATGATCGAGGCTCATGAAGAAACCATCTCTAAGATGGAAGGTCATAGTCGTGACTATGCCGATGAGATATCGGATCTCTCTAATGCTCTTGAGGAAGAGCGTGGGCATCGTTTGGCTCTTGAGGAGTCACACAACGATGACCATGCTAAATTAAAGAAAGATCTTGATCATGCTCTTGTTGTATCTCGTGTGCTAAATTCCGAGAAGGCTAAACTTGGGGTTGACCATGCTAGACTCAAGGAGGAGTTTGATATACTCGACAAGGCCCACAAGGTCTTGAAGGGTGCTCATGCTAGCCTCAAGGAGTCTCATGATCAACTCCAAGTGAAGTTTACCAAGGAGAAAGCCACCTTTCCTCATATGGTATTAATTGATAATGCAAATGCCACTAACCCATGTTGTGAGCATGTGCATCTTGTGGAGGAGAATGCCAAGTTGAAGGAGCAACTTTAGAAAGGCCTTGTGACGTGCATACAAGGTGAGAAGAACCTCGATGACCTTTTGAGCAATCAAAGGGAAGTTGTGTCCAAGGAGGGAGTTGGGTTCGCACCCAAGTCCAAGAACAAGAAGAACGACAAGACCAAACGACCTCCCCCTCTCAAGCAAACTTTTGTGAAGGAGGGAGAGGGTGCTCCTAAGGATAAGAAGAACAATGTGAAGGGTGGTGATGTCAAAAGGGGCAATGCCACCCCTTCCAACAAAGCCGCCGATTTTAACCCTTCTTATGTGTTGTGTCGTGCTAGTGATGGGCATATTTATGCTAAATTTGTTGGTTCTCCTTATGAGTACACTGAATGGTCTATTTGGGTTCCTAAGACCCTTGTTACTAACATCAAAGGACCCATAACAAAATGGGTACCTAAAACCAAGCATTGATATCTTGTAGGTGTTGCTTCCAGTGGGGGATCATGGTTGCTCGATAGTGGAGCCACAAATCATATGACCGGAAGCAAGGACTTGGTGGTGGACGTGCACAAGATCCCTTCTATGCCCACCAACGTCGAGTGGGGTGATGCCTCGTCTTCTAAGGTATTGGGTCTTGGCAAGGTTGTCATTTCTCATGATCTAACGATTGAAAGTCATGCTTGTTGAGTCCCTTGCTTTCAATCTACTTTCCGTTCATCAACTTGCACTCATGGGCTTTGCCACTTTATTTGATATTGATACCATGGCCCTCTTGTGGAGCAAGACTCTTAAAATAGCCTTTGTTGGGCATGTCGAGAACGGTCTTGATGTGATTAACTTTTCGGAATGACCCACTAAGACCGCGACATGCCTAGTGGCTATGGTTGAACACGGCAAACTGAAGCTCACACCACATGATATGTGAGACATTAAGTGGCTGAGTCTGAGCCTGACGAGCCTCCTCACAAATGAGGATCATGTAAACAAGGTAAGCATGCACCTGACCCATGTCACCAATGCGTGGGAAGAGGGTGTTGCTGAAGAGATGATGCATGATGTCAAGGAAGGGGTTCATCACCCACACCTGCTTCTTGCTGGGAAGAGTCTTCTGAACAAGGAAGGGCATGAGCTTGTTCTTGTTGGCAGACTTAGAGTTGGCATGAGGGCGGACTCCAACGGGCATGTCGAGCCCTTCATCTGGAACTTGAAGCAACTCCATGAACTCCTTCCATTTAGCAGACATCCATCGACCATTGGTCATCCAAGTCATGGTCCTTGCTTCATCGAAGTCAAAGTGAACCGAAGCAAAGAACTGTGCCACAATTTATGGATCAAAGTCCATGTGAAAAGTGAGCATGTGCTCAATGCCGAACTGCTCCACTAGATCCAAGGCCTCTCCAAAGTAGCCACGGTTCTTGTCCTGCCTCATATGATGCATGTCAATCCAGTGAACTTCCACGTAGATGTTCTGCTTGGCCTTGATCACATCTAGATAGATAAGATTCTGTTGCTTGGTCCAAAAGAGATCATTGCCTCAGAAGTTAGCCCGGGGATTCACATATGGATTGAGCTTCCTTCGAATGACGAACTCGGACTGAGGCATCTCATCCATGCCCATTACGGGCTCCTTCTGCTTGGTGGCGGTGTGCTTGGTCCTGCGTTGGGAAGCAGATGACCCCTCTGGAGCTTCATCTTGGTTTCGCAGCCGCTTTGACCCTGTGTCACGGCTGGGATTCGAGCGACGAGCATGAGAATCGGAACCACCACCTAGACACAAAAACACAAGAACACGCACGAGAAACAAGAAGGATCAATGCAAATGCCAAGGCCAAAGCCAAAAGAAACAAATAAGGACGAGATCTGGACAGAAAAAGAGCTCAAGATGCATCTATAGTAGTACCAGGCCGTTGTACGGATGTAAAAAATTACATCCGCACCAGCCGCGGTAGTACCGTGCCGGGGCGGCACGGTAGTACCGCGCCTGGAGCGGAAGTAATTTTTTACTTCCGTGCTCCAAGCGGTAGTACCGCACCAAGGAGCGCAAGTACCGCTCCAAGGAGCAGAAGTACCACGTGGACCCGGTTACGAGCAAGGGTGCGGTATTACCGCTCCAGGAGGAGCGGTAGTACCGCACGGATCGAAAAACGCGACCGAAGCCGCGGATCTGGATCTAGAACCTCCGCACGTCTACATCGGTACTACCGTTGATCAAACGGAACTATTTTGACAATCCAAAGAACATGCTTACAACACTACCACTCTCCTACGAATCCCACTTGCACAAATTTAGCCAAAAAATCTCAAGAACACCACATGCATCTCCCCAAGACCTAGAAGCACAAGAAAGGAAGAAAAAGAGAGGAACTTGGGGAAAAACCTTGGTCCATGGCAAGAGGGCGAGGTGGGGAACGATCCCACCGGTCGGAATCCGAGGAGAGTGGCCGAGAAGGAGATCCGGCGAGGGCCTCCGGCGCCGTTCTTGGGCAGGAGAGAGAGAGACGGTGTGGGGAATAGATATCAATGGGTATGGGGGAGTTAGAACTCCCCCTGCTTCGCTCTTAACCCCCATCCGCTCGCGTGGGAGCGGAAGTACCGCACGTTGGGCGGTAGTACCGCTCTTCCAGCGGTAGTAAAAAATTACTGCCGCGATGGTAGCGGTAGTACCGTGCCCTTGGAAAGCAACTGTGCACGCACAGAGCCACCAACTCCTGCGGTAGTACCGTGGCTTTCCACGATAGTACCGTAACCCCAAGAAAGTGCAAGTTTCACACGAGAGGGAAAAAGCATTTGCAAGACAACCTTCAAAAACGCCAAACAGCCAAGAAGCAAGCACAAACGACGACACAAACACGGCACAGAGAAGAAAGCACAAGACAACGGAGACCAACAAACTGACCACAACTCTCAAGAAGAGAGGGTGGTGGCTGAAGCCACCTATGTATGAGTCACTTGGTATGGCACCGCGAAGAATTATCCTTGGGCCCATGACCGAGACTCGTCTTTGAAGCACAAGTACCATCAAAAATGGCTAATGGGAAAGAGTTTGATCAATTTATGCATAGTGGGGGGAGGGAAAGTTCATTGAGAGAACAATACTCCCCCTATGTCCATGCCTACACCTAGACAAGATAGCATGATGAGTATGGTGGGGTGTGCAAGGGTTCAAACCACATTGCTCGAATCAATGATATTTAGCTCATGCCTTAACTCGCGAAATCTTGCTTCATCCAAGGGCTTCGTGAAAATATCTTCAAGGTTATCATGAGTGTTGACATACTTGAGCTTGATCTCCCCTCGCCTAATGTGATCCCGGATGAAGTGATACCGAATCTCAATGTGCTTTGTCTTGAAGTGTTGCACCGGGTTGAGAGAGATCTTGATGGCACTTCCTTCGTCACAAATGACACCGTAATCCTTCAAAGTTTGCCTCATCCATAAGAGCTGAGCACAACAACTACCAGCAGCCACGTACTCCGCCTCGGTGGACGAGAGAGATACACAACTTTGCTTCTTGGAAGACCAACTCACTAAAGAGCAACCAAGTAATTGGCACCCTCCTGAGGTGGACTTCCTATCCATTTTGTCTCCCGCCCAATCTGAATCTGTATAGCCCAAAAGATCAAAGCTAGCTCCTGTTGGGTACCATAAGCCAAAGTTTGGGGTATGAGCTAAATATCAAAAGATACGCTTGACCGCCACAAAGTGACTTTCCTTGGGTGCGGCTTGAAACCATGCACAAATTCCCACACTCAACATGATATCCGGTCTAGATGCACAAAGGTAAAGCAAGGAGCCAATCATGGAGCGATATACCTTTTGATCCACCGCTTTACCATTGGGATCAATGTCAAGTTGGCACCTGGTGGGCATTGGAGTGGAAGCCGGCTTGACATCACTTAGCTTGAATCTTTTTAGCATGTCTTGAGTGTATTTGGCTTGGTTGATGAAGGTACCTTCTCTTCTTTGCTTGATATCGAAACCAAGGAAGAACTTCAACTCTCCATCAAAGACATCTTGAACTTAGAGGTCATGAGAGCGGAAAATTCCTCATTGATAGCTTTGTTAGGGGAACCAAAGATAATATCATCAACATATAGTTGGCACACAAACAACTCCCCTTTGACCTTCTTAGTAAAAAGAGTGGGATCGATTTGCCCGACTTCAAATCCACGATCTTGCAACAACTCGGTAAGGTGGTCATACCACGCACGTGGGGCTTGCTTGAGGCCATAGAGTGCCTTATCGAGTTGATACACATGATCGGGGAAGTAGGGGTCCTCGAACCCGGGGGGTTGCTTGACATATACCAACTCATTAATAGGACCATTAAGAAAAGCACTCTTCACATCCATTTGTTGCAACTTGAAATTATGATGAGAAGCATAAGCAATCAACAATTGAATGGATTCAAGGCGAGCAACGGGAGCAAAGGTTTCACCGTAGTCGATACCCTCGACTTGGGAGTAGCCTTGTGCTACCAACCTTGCCTTGTTGCGAATGATGGTCCCATGAGCATCTTGCTTGTTCTTGAATATCCACTTGGTTCCAACGACATTGTGGTTCCCCGATGGCCTTGGCACCAATCTCCACACCTTATTGTACTCGAAGTTGTTGAGTTCTTCATGCATGGCATTGAGCCAATCCGGATCTTCGAGCGCCTCATAGACCTTTTGGGGTTCAACACAAGAGACAAACGCGTGATGTTCACAATAGTTTGCTAATTGTCTATGAGTGCTTACCGCCTTTCTTAGGCTTCCAACCACATTCTCCATGAGATGACCTTTGGTAGTGAGCTTGGAAGCAATCTTCGCGGCATGACGCTCTAATTCCTCCTCGGATGTGAAAAGAGGAGGGGTAACTTGATCATCTTGAGCACCGTCTTGAGCTTGTTCTTGATCTTGAGCTTGCTCTTGATCTTGAACTTGCTCGAGGACCTTGGGCATCATTTGGTGGTTCACCACCATCTTGAGGTTGATCTTGCCCTTGATCTTGTTCATGAGGTTTGAGGGCCTTCACTTTGTTCTTCGGAAGCGTGTGGGTCTTGGGTTGGTGATGGCTCCACTTGAGTGGAGCATTGTCCTTCTCCTTCGGCTACAAGGGGTTCTTCAATGGGTAGGATATGACCAACACCCATTCTTCTTATGGATTGGGGAGGAACTTCATCACCTACATCACAAATACCACTTTGCTCCACTTGAGAGCCGTTATTTTCATCAAACTCCACGTTACATGTCTCCTCAATAAGTCCCGTGGACTTATTGAGGATATGGTAAGCATGAGAGTTTGTAGCATAACCAACAAATATGCCCTCATAAGCTCTAGCCTCAAATTTAGACAAACGAACACCTTTCTTGAGAATGAAACACTTACACCTGAACACCTGAAAGTACTTGAGGTTGGGCTTGTTACCGGTGAGTATCTCATATGGAGTCTTGTTCAAGCTTTGCAGAGATAGAGCCTATTTGATGCATGACACGCGGTGTTGATGGCTTCGGCCCAAAAGTTGTATGGAGACTTGAACTCCGCCATCATGGTCCTTGCCGCATCCATCAACGTCCGGTTCTTCCTCTCCGCGACACCATTTTGTTGACGAGTATAAGGTGCAGAATACTGATGCTTGATCCCCTCATCACTAAGAAACTCATCCAAGGTGTAGTTCTTGAACTCAGTGCCGTTGTCACTCCTTATTGTCAAGATCTTTGCATCATGTTGACGTTGAGCTTCATTTGCAAAGGCGATGACGGTTTGTTGAGTCTCACTCTTCCTCTTGAAGAAATATACCCAAGTGTATCTTGAATAATAATCCACAATCACCAAGCAATACTTTCTACCTCCAAGACTATCAAAGGATGGAGGCCCAAAGAGATCCATGTGAAGGAGCTCCAATGGTCTCTTCGAGTAGATGATAGTCGTGGGAGGGTGAGCCTCCTCATGAAGCTTTCCTTCGATACAAGCACTACAAGCACGATTTTTGGCAAAACTAACATTTGTTAGTCCACGGACATGGTCCCCCTTGAGAAGACTTTGCAAAGATCTCATATTGACATGGTCCTTACCTGTTTCACTTGATCTCCAAGACTTGGGAGAAGATTTATTCCAATGATGAGTTTGAAGCTCCAGGCTGGATTCGTGATGAGCCCATCAAGCTCCGCATTAAGAGCCAATGGGCTAACACCACCACTACTGCTAAGGCTGCCAAGATGGTTGTGGATGAGGAGGAGATTGAGGAGGAAGAAAGCTGTTGAGGACCGTTCTGCTGGTTACACTCCTCCCTCTGCTGAGCCCTCTTGGGCGAAGAAGCTGAAGATCAAGATGAAGAGGTTGTTCTGCATGCAGACCCAGGGTCAGTACAAGGCCCATGTTGCTCAGAAGGAGTGTCGCCGTCGTGACAAGAGGATCTTGAGGGCTTGCGGCGAGGACGTGTCTAGCGGATCTGAGAAGCACATCACCCCCGAGGCTACCTGGATGGCTAAGCAGGGCTACAAGTGGACTGATTCTGAGGAGGAGACCATTCCTGTTGCTGAGTCTGGCGACGAGGAGTCGTTTTCCGCCTGAGCTTCCACCTTTGTCGTAGGTTCCCTCTCTACCTTTTTGGTGTCTCGATGCCAAAGGGGGAGAGAGTGTAGGATTTGCGTGTCGTGTGTCGTGTGTCGTGTGTTTTGCCTTGTCGCTCTGCTTTCCATCTGTTGAACTTCATTTGCTTTGGTTTGGTTGTGCTTGTGAGACTAATTTCTATCATATGGTGTAAGACATATGCACTCCTACTTATCTTTATGTCTTCGTTACTTAGTCATACCTATCTTCTTGCCTACTTCCTTAATGATGTTTTTACTATTGCAAGAGATGCCTTGTTTATAAAATATAGGGGGAGTGTTGATCCTAGTATGTGTGTCGTGCAGTCCAAAGCACATATCTAGAATGCACACATCTAGAGGGAGACCGTCTATATTTTATAGATGGTGGGTTTGCCGATGCCTCATTTGTTATCTCTATGTGCAAATCTCGTATTGTCATCAATCCACCAAAAAGGGGGAGATTGTAAGGGCATACTTGTCCCGTAGTAGTTTTGGTGATTGATGACAATGCTTTTGCGGACTAATCGTGTGTATTGAGCTTTTCAGATATATCATGACTAAACACAAGACGATTTGATGCCCCTCGAAGATTATTGAAGACGGCGTTTCTCTACGTTTCTTTTCGGTGGAATTGAGTCATAGGAAAGCCGTACTATTAAGAGGGGGCCCGCTTTGGAAAGGTTTGGGTGGAATCTCACGTACACGTTCCCTTTGCACCGCCTTTCCTTTAGCTCTTTGGAGTTTCCTTCGTATCACCATGTCTCTACGAAATGAAGGACTCCGAGTGTTGTTGTTCACAGGCTGGTGGTAGTACTGCTCCTCAGAGCGGTACTACCGTAGGCGCCAGCGGTAGTACCGGGCTTCGGCATGGTACTACCGTGGGCTCCCACGGTAGTACCGCTCCTTCTGAGAGGTAGTACCATGAGCTCTGGCCTGGCGCTACTGCGCAAGCGGTAGTAGGGGCGGATGTAATTTTTTACATCCGCGCCCTACGCGGTAGTACCGTGCTCTGGCGCGGTACTACAGTGCTGCCTGGCCAGGCACAGTAGCATGGGCGGAGATAGGGGCGGATGTAATTTTTTACATCCGCACCCTACACGGTAGTACCGCACCCAGGTTGTGGTAGTACCGTGTCGGACTTTTGCATCGATAAAATCTCAGCGGAGGTAGTCACGGATGTAATTTTTTATATTCGTGCCTGGACCGTAGCTGCCCTATGGTAGTACCTCATGGTGGCGCGGTAGTACTGTGCCAGCGGTTCTACCGTGCCCTATCAGTGCTCTTCTGTTCAGGTCCAGGCTCTGCTGCACCCACGGTAGTACCGCGGGCCACCGCGGTAGTACCGCATGCCCGTGCGGTAGTACCGCTCCTGTGGTGCGGTAGTACCGCGGGTCGCGGGCTGAGTGGTGGGTAACGGTTGGAATTGTCCCCCCACTATATAAGGGGGTCTTCTTCTCCAAGAAGACTCACCTCTTCCATCCCTAAGCTCCATTGCTGCTCCAAGCTCCATTTTCGCCCGATCTCTCTCCCTAGCCAATCAAACTTGTTGATTTGCTCGGGATTGGTTGAGAAGGCCCCGATCTACACTTCCACCAAGATAAATTTGATTCCCCCCACTAATCTCTTGCGGATCTTGTTACTCTTGGCTGTTTGAGCACCCTAGACGGTTGAGATCACCGCGGAGCCATAGTCCATTGTTGTGAAGCTTCGTGGTGTCGTTGGGAGCCTCCAATTAAGTTGTGGAGATTGCCCCAACCTTGTTTGTAAAGGTTCGGTCGCCGCCTCCAAGGGCACCAATAGTGGAATCACGGCATCTCGCATTGTGTGAGGGCGTGAAGAGAATACGGTGGCCCTAATGGCTTCTTGGGGAGCATTGTGCCTCCACACCGCTCTAACGGAGATGTACTTCCCCTCAAAAGGAAGGAACTTCGGTAACAAATCCTCGTCTCCATCGGTTCCACTTTTTGTTATCTCTCACCTTTACTTGTGCAAGCTTATTTTGTGTTGCATCCCCTGCTTGCTTGTGTGCTTGTTGTTATCGCATCATATAGGTTGCTCACCTAGTTGCATATCTAGACAACCTACTTTGATGCAAAGTTGAAATTGGTAAAGAAAAGCTAAAAATTGTTAGTTGCCTATTCACCCCCCCCCCTCTAGTCAACTATATCGATCCTTTCAGATTTGTTATTAGGAACCTGATAGATGTTGATGATGTCTCCCCAGCAATGGCGCCAGGAATTGGCAAGTTGACGGGAGACTATCTTGACTTGATCCTCCCCGGCAATGGCGCCAGAAATTCTTCCTGATTGCTTGTATCTGTGTTGGTATTTCCCCGAAGATGAGAGGAAGATGCAGAACAACAACGGTAAGTATTTCCCTCAGTTATGAAACCAGGGTTATCAATCCAGCAGGAGAACCAAGCAACACTATGTAAACAACACATGCACACAAATAACAAATACTTGCAATGCAACGCGTAAGAGGGGTTGTCAATCCCTCCTCGGTATTGAGATAGACTAAACTATATGAGATTGGATAAATAGATCTGATAAAAACACAAAATAAAATAAATAAAGGAAAAGTGCAGCAAGGTATTTTTGAGTTTTTGGAATAATAGGTCTGAAAAGAATATGATAGGAAATAGACCCGGGGGTCGTAAATTTCACTAGTGGCTTCTCTCGAGAAAATAGCATACGGTGGGTAAACAAATTTTTGTTGGGCAATTGATAGAAGAGCAGATAATTATGACGATATCCAAGGCAATGATCATGTATATAGGCATCACGTCCAAGATTAGTAGACCGACTCCTGCCTGCATCTACTACTATTACTCCACACATCGACCGCTATCCAACATGCATATGGTGTATTATTAAGTTCATGGAGAAATGGAGTAATGCAATAAGAACGATGACATGATGTAGACATGATCTATTCATGTAGGAATAGACCCCATCTTTTTATCTTTAATAGCAACTATACATGCGTGTCACTTCTCCTTCTATCACTGAGATTGAGCACCGCAAGATCGAACCCATCACAAAGCACCTCTTCCCATTGCAAGAAAAATCAATCTAGTTGGCCAAACCAAACCAAAGTTTCGGAGAAGAAATATGAGGCTATAAAGATCATGTATATAAGAGTTCAAAGAAGACTCAAATAATATTCATAGATAGATCTGATCATAAACTCACAATTCAACGGATCCATACAAACACACCACAAAAAGTCATTACATCAAATAGATTTCCAGGAACATCGAGGAGAACATTATATCGCTAGGAGCACCAATGAGGATGATGAACCCCTCCATGATCGTTTCCCCCTCCGGCTGGAATAGGTGCTGAAATAGGGCTCTAGATTGGATCTCAAGGTTCTAGAACTTGCGGTGGCTGGAATTGTTTTTCACCAACTCCCCTAGGGTTTTTGGAACAAGCAAGGACTCATATAATACAAGAGGCTCCAAGCAAAACTCATGATATGTGACGAATAAAAATATAGCTCCAAGTAAAATTACCGATGATCGTTAGAAGAAAGAGGGGATGCCTTCCGGGGCATCCCTAAGCTTAGTTGCTTGGTTATCCTTGAATATTACCTTGGTGTGCCATGGGCATCCCCAAGCTTAGGCTCTTTTCACTCCCTATTCTGTCATCCATCGTGATTACACCCAAAACTTGAAAACTTCAATCACACAAAACTTAACAAAAACCTTCGTGAGATCCGTTAGTATAAGAAAACCAATATTTACTTTAAGTACTATTGCAAACCCATTCATATTTGGTTATTGCATTATACCTACTGTATTCTAACTTAACCATGGCTAAACTCACAATTCATCGGATCGAAAACTCACTCGTGGGCCCCACTACCCACCAGGGCACGCCAGGGGCCTCTAGCGCGCCCTGGTGCTTGTGGTCCCCACAGGCCTCCCATCCTGAACTTCATTATCTCCCAAGTTGTCTTCTGGGCAAAAAAAATCTCCAAAAAGTTTCACTGCGTTTGGACTCTGTTTGATATGGATATTCTGCGAAGTAAAAAATAAGCAAAAAACAACAATTGGCACTGGGCACTATGTCAATAGGTTAGTCCCAAAAATGATATAAAGTTTCTATAACATGAATATAAAACATCCAAGATTGATAATATAACAGCATGGAACAATCAAATATTATAGATACATTGAAGACGTATCACCCACAATGAAGCACCAAAAGGGGGTTCATGGAAGGACTCGAGGACTTGGTTAGGAGTGTACCTATTAGTGAGAAGCTCTTCATAGGAGGGATCTCATTGACCACGTGGGTACATCTAAAACTGGTTTTGAAGGGGTGCATGGGGGATTTCGCTATGGTCATAGGAATCAATAAGGAGATGACGTCTTAAGCTTCACTTTAGCCTACAACATGATTTTAGGTAGAATCTGACCTAATGACTTCAGTAGTGGTTAACACTCTAGCCAGATTGATTTTATTCTCTCTAGAAGGGAAGACATGCATGCTTGACTAGATTGTAAGGTGCTACCTGGAGAGAGTGTTGTCCCTCAACATAAGCTTTTGTGGTGGCTGACTTCCGCTATCGAATTCATGTCCAGTGGGATAAGCGTGCCAAACTTGTTAGAACGAAGTGGTGGAAGCTCGGGGGGGTGGACAACTCACACTTTCAAGGAGAGAGTTATTAAGGAGGGATCTTGGGAGGAGGGAGGCGATGCAAACAATATATTGATAAAGATTCCCTCAAAAAATTGATAAAGATGATGACTATCATTCAGAAAAGTGGCTTCAGAGGAGTTTAGGGTGACCAGGGGAAGGGGAAGCAAAGCTAAAGATACTTGGGGTGGAATGGTGATGTCCGGAAGGCTATTAAGAAGAAGGACTATTTCAGACGCCTTCATCTAGATAGGAGTGCAACCAACATAGATAAGTACAAGGTGGCAAAGAAGGACGCAAAGCGAGTTGTGAGTTAAGTAAGGGGTCAGGCGTATGAGGACCTCTACCAACGTTTAAATACGAAGGAAGTCGAAAGGCACATATATAAGGTGATCAAGATCCAGGAGATGAAGACGAGGGATGTCAACCAAGTCAAATGCATCAAGGATGGAACAGATCAACTTCTGGTGGAGGACAAGGAGATCAAGTATAGATGGCGAGACTACTTCCACAAACTGTTTAATAGAGAGAATGAGAGCTCTACGATTGAGCTAGACGACTCCTTTGATGATACCAATTGACGCTTTGTTCGACATATCCAGTAGTCTAAGGTCAGGGAGGCATTAAAAGGGATGAAAGGAGGCAAGGCGATGGGCCATGATGATATCCCCATTAAGGTGTGGAGATACCTTGGAGACATAGTGATAGTATGGATAACTAAGATTTTCAACCTCATCTTTCGGTCAAACAAGATGCCCGAAGAATGGAGGCGGAGTATATTAGTACCAATCTTCAAGAAAAAGGGGGGTGTTCAAAGTTGTACTAATTATCATAGAATTAAGCTGGTAAGCGATACAATGAAGCTATGGGATAGAGTCATTGAGGACCGCTCAATAAGAAGTTTCATGCCTGGGCGGTTGACCATGGAAGCTATTTTCTTGGTACGACAACTTATGGAGAGACACAAGGAGCAAAAGAAAGACCCGCATATGGTGTTTATTGACTTAGAGAAAGCCAATGATATAATAGCACGGAATATCATGTGGTGGGCCTTGGAGAAACACAAAGTCCCAACAAAGTAGATTATCCCTCGTTAAGGATATGTATGATAAAGTTGTGGAAGTGTTCAAATAAATGCTGGCGACACCGACAATTTTCCAATTAAAATAAGACTACACCAAGGGTAAGCTTTGAGTCCTTATCTTTTCATGCTTTGGTGATTAATGGGGTCATAAGGTGAAAGGATCGATATAGTTGGCTAGAGGGGGGTGAATAGGCAACTAACAACTTTTTAACTTTTCTTTGCCGAATTAAACTTTGCATCAAAGTAGATTGTCTAGATATGCAACTAGGTGAGCAACCTATATGATGCAACAAAAACAAGCACACAAGCAAGCAAGGGATACAACACAAATAAGCTTGCACAAGTAAAGGCACGAGATAACCAAGAGTGGAGCCGGTGAAGACGAGGATGTGTTACCGAAGTTCCTTCCTTTTGAGGGGAAGTACGTCTCCGTTGGAGCGGTGTGGAGGCACAATGCTCCCCAAGAAGCCACTAGGGCCACCGTATTCTCCTCACGCCCTCACACAATGCGAGATGTCGTGATTCCACTATTGGTGCCCTTGAAGGTGGCGGCCGAACCTTTACAAACAAGGTTGGGGCAATCTCCACAACTTAATTGGAGGCTCCCAACGACACCATGAAGCTTCACCACAATGGACTATGGCTCCGCGGTGACCTCAACTGTCTAGGTTGCTCAAACACCCAAGAGTAACAAGATCCGCTAGGGATTAGTAGGAGGAATCAAATTTCTCTTGGTGGAAGTGTAGATCGGGGCCTTCTCACCCAATCCTGAGCAAATCAACAAGTTTGATTGGCTAGGGAGAGAGATCGGGCGAAAATGGAGCTTGGAGCAACAATGGAGCTTGGGGTTGGAAGAGGTAGTCAACTAGAGGAAGAAGACACCCCTTATATAGTGGAGAGACAAATCCAACTGTTATCCTACTTAACCAGCCCGCGACCTGCGGTACTACCGCCCCAGATAAGCGGTACTACCGCAAGGGCTCACGGTACTACCATGGCGGACCGCGGTACTACTGCTGCTATGGCGGGAGCTAGCCCAGGCCTGAACCGCAAAAGGCTGAGGGCGGTACTGCCGCTCCCCCTTGCGGTACTACCGCAAGGCAGGATTGGACTAGCCTGGGAAGGGCGCGGATGAATAAAAATGCAGCCGTGCCAAATTCCGCTGAAAATCAAACAATGCAAAAATCCGACACAGTACTACCGCGCATGGCATGCGGTACTACCGCGCAGAGAGCGGATGTAAAAAATTACATCTGCCCATAATTCCGCTCATGTTGCTATGCCAGACCAGGACTCACGGTACTACCTGTTGGAAATATGCCCTAGAGGCAATAATAAAATGATTATTATTATATTTCCTTGTTCATGATAATTGTCTATTATTCATGCTATAATTGTGTTATCCGGAAATCATAATACATGTGTGAATACATAGACCATAACATGTCCCTAGTGAGCCTCTAGTTGACTAGCTCATTGATCAACAGATAGTCATGGTTTCCTGACTATGGACATTGGATGTCATTGATAACGGGATCACATCATTAGGAGAATGATGTGATGGACAAGACCCAATCCTAAGCATAGCACAAGATCGTGTAGTTCGTTTGCTAGAGCTTTTCCAATGTCAAGTATCATTTCCTTAGACCATGAGATCGTGTAACTCCCGGATGCCGTAGGAGTGCTTTGGGTGTACCAAACATCACAACATAACTGGGTGGCTATAAAGGTATACTACAGGTATCTCCGAAAGTGTCTGTTGGGTTGACACGGATCGAGACTGGGATTTGTCACTCCGTATGATGGAGTGGTATCTCTGGGCCCACTTGGTAATGCATCATCATAATGAGCTCAATGTGACCAAGTGTTTTGGTCACGGGATCATGCATTACAGTACGAGTAAAGTGACTTGCCGGTAACGAGATTGAACGAGGTATTGGGATACCGACGATCGAATCTCGGGCAAGTAACGTACCGATTGACAAAGGGAATTGTATACAGGATTACTTGAATCCTCGACATCGTGATTCATTTTATGAGATCATCATGGAACATGTGGGAGCCAACATGGGTATCCAGATCCCGCTGTTGGTTATTGGCCGGAGAGTCGTCTCGGTCATGACTGTGTGTCTCCCGAACCCGTAGGGTCTACACACTTAAGGTTCGGTGACGCTAGGGTTGTAGAGATATTAGTATGCAGTAACCTGAAAGTTGTTCGGAGTCCCGGATGAGATCCCGGACGTCACGAGGAGTTCCGAAATGGTCCGGAGGTGAAGATTTTTATATAGGAAGTCCAGTTTCGGCCACCGGGAAAGTTTTGGGGGTCACCAGTATTGTACCGGGACCACCGAAAGGGTCCCGGGGGTCCACCGGGTGAGGCTACCTATCCCGGAGGGCCACATGGGCTGAAGTGGGAGGGGAACCAGCCCCTGGTGGGCTGGTGCGCCCCCCTTGGGCCTCCCCCTGCGCCTAGGGTTGGAAACTCTAGGGGTGGGGGCGCCCCACTTGGCTTGGGGGGCAAG
>NC_041383.1:270772891-270786735 GCF_002162155.2 Triticum dicoccoides | reverse complement strand
CTATATAAAGAGGGGGAGGGAGGGTTGTGCACCCCTGCTCCTGGCGCCTCCCTCTCCCTCCGTAACACCTCTCCCTCTCGCTGAGCTTGGCGAAGCCCTGCCGAGATCGCCGCTACTTCCACCACCACGCCGTCGTGCTGCTGGATCTCCATCAACCTCTCCCTCCCCTTTGCTGGATCAAGAAGGAGGAGACATATTCCCCAACCATATGTGTGTTGAACGCGGAGGTGTCGTCCGTTCGGCACTAGGATAATCGGTGATTTGGATCACGACGAGTACGACTCCATCAACCCTGTTCTCTTGAACGCTTCCGCGCGTGATCTACAAGGGTATGTAGATTCACTCCTCTCTCTCGTTGCTAGATGACTCCATATATTGATCTTGGTGAAGCGTAGAAATTTTTTATTTTCTGCAACGTTCCCCAACAGTGGCATCATGAGCTAGGTCTATGCGTAGTTTCTATGCACGAGTAGAACACAATCTTGTTGTGGGCGTAGATGTTGTCAATTTTCTTGACACTACTAGTCTTATCTTGTTTCGGCGGCATTGTGGGATGAAGCGGCCCGGACCGACCTTACACGTACGCGGGCGAGATAGGTTCCACCGACTGACATGCACTAGTTGCATAAGGTGGCTAGCGGGTGTCTGTCTCTCCCACTTTAGTCAGATCAGATTCGATGAAAAGGGTCCTTATGAAGGGTAAATAGAAATTGGCATATCACGTTCTAGTTTTACGTAGGTAAGAAATGTTCTTGCTAGAACCCTATTGCAGCCACGTAAAAACATGCAACAACAATTAGAGGACGTCTAACTTGTTTTTGCAGCATATGCCTTGTGATGTGATGTGGCCAAAAGGATGTGATGAATGAAATATATATGATGTATGAGATTGATCATGTTCTTGTAATAGGAATCACGACTTGCATGTCGATGAGTATGACAACCGGCAGGAGCCATAGGAGTTGTCTTTATTTTTTGTATGACCTGCATGTCATTGAATAATGCCATGTAAATTACTTTACTTTATTGCTAAACACATTAGCCATAGAAGTAGAAGTAATCATTGGCGTGACAACTTCATGAAGACACGATGATGGAGATCATGGTGTCATGCCGGTGACGATGATGATCATGGCGCCCCGAAGATGGAGATCAAAAGGAGCAAAATGATATTGGCCATATCATGTCACTATTTGATTGCATGTGATGTTTATCATGTTTTGCTTCTTATTTGCTTAGTACGACGGTAGTAAATAAGATGATCCCTTATAATAATTTCAAGAAAGTGTTCCCCCTAACTGTGCATCGTTGCGAAAGTTCGTTGTCTCGAAGCACCACGTGATGATCGGGTGTGATAGATTCTAACGTTCACATACAACGGGTGTAAGACAGATTTACACATGCAAAACACTTAGGTTGACTTGACGAGCCTAGCATGTACAGACATGGCCTCGGAACACAAGAGACCGAAAGGTCGAACATGAGTCGTACGGAAGATACGATCAACATGGAGATGTTCACCGATGATGACTAGTCCGTCTCACGTGATGATCGGACACGGTCTAGTTGAGTCAGATCATGTATCACTTAGATGACTAGAGGGATGTCTAATTTGAGTGGGAGTTCATTAAATAATTTGATTAGATTAACTTAATTATCATGAACTTAGTCTAAAAACCTTTGCAAAATGTCTTGTAGATCAAATGGCCAACGCTCATGTCAACCTCAACTTCAATGCGTTCCTAGAGAAAACCAAGCTGAAAGATGATGGCAGCAACTATACGGACTGGGTCCGGAACCTGAGGATCATCCTCATAGCTGCCAAGAAAGCATATGTCCTAGAAGGACCGCCAGGTGAAGCACCCATCCCAGAGAACCAAGACGTTATGAACGCTTGGCAGTCGCGTGCTGATGATTACTCCCTTGTTCAGTGCGGCATGCTTTACATCTTAGAACCGGGGCTCCAAAAGCGTTTTGAGCAACACGGAGCATATGAGATGTTCGAAGAGCTGAAAATGGTTTTCCAAGCTCAAGCCCGAGTCGAGAGATATGAAGTCTCCGACAAGTTCTATAGTTGTAAGATGGAGGAAAAAATAGTTATGTCAGTGAGAACATACTCAAAATGTCTGGGTTGCACAACCGCTTGTCCCAGCTGGACATTAACCTCCCGAATGAGGCGGTCATTGACAGAATCCTTCAGTCGCTCCCACCTAGCTACAAGAGCTTTGTGATGAACTACAATATGCAGGGGATGGTGAAAACTATTCCTGAAGTATTTTTAATGCTGAAATCAGCAGAGGTGGAAATCAAAAAGGAACATCAAGTGTTGATGGTCAATAAAACCACTAGTTTCAAGAAAGGCAAGGGTAAGAAGAACTTCAAGAAGGATGGCAAGGGAGTTGCCACACCCGGTAAGCCAGTTGCCGGGAAGAAGCCAAAGAATGGACCCAAACCTGATATTGAGTGCTTTTATTGCAAGGGAAGGGGACACTGGAAGCGGAACTGCCCCAAATACTTAGCGGACAAGAAGGCTAGCAACACTAAAGGTATATGTTATATACATGTAATTGATGTGTACCTTACCAGTACTCGTAGTAGCTCCTGGGTATTTGATACCGGTGCGGTTGCTCATATTTGTAACTCAAAACAGGAGTTGCGGAATAAGCGGAGACTGGCGAAGGACGAGGTGACGATGCGCGTCGGGAATGGTTCCAAGGTCGATGTGATCACCGTCGGCACGCTACCTCTACATTTACCTACGGGATTAGTTTTAAACCTCAATAATTGTTATTTAGTGCCAGCTTTGAGCATGAACATTGTATCTGGATCTCGTTTAATACGAAATGGTTACTCATTTAAATCTATGGTTGTTCTATTTATATAAGAGATATGTTTTATGGTCATGCCCCGTTAGTCAATGGTTTATTCTTAATGAATCTCGAACGTGATGTTACACATATTCATAGTGTGAATACCAAAAGATGTAAAGTTGATAACGATAGTCCCACATACTTGTGGCACTGCCGCCTTGGTCACATTGGTGTCAAACGCATGAAGAAGCTCCATGTTGATGGACTTTTGGAGTCTCTTGATTATTAATCATTTGACACATGCGAACCGTGCCTTATGGGCAAAATGACCAAGACTCCGTTCTCCGGAACAATGGAGCGAGCAACCAACTTATTGGAAATCATACATACTGATGTGTGCGGTCCAATGAGCGTTGAGGCTCGCGGAGGCTATCGTTATGTTCTCACTCTCACTGACGACTTAAGTAGATATGGGTATGTCTACTTGATGAAACACAAGTCTGAAACCTTTGAAAAGTTCAAGGAATTTCATAATGAGGTAGAGAATCAACGTGACCGAAAGATAAAGTTCTTACGATCAGATCGTGGGGGAGAATATTTAAGTCACGAATTTGGTACGCACTTAAGGAAATGTGGAATCGTTTCACAACTCATGCCGCCTGGAACACCTTAGCGTAACGGTGTGTCCGAACGTCGTAATCGCACTCTATTGGATATGGTGCGATCTATGATGTCACTCACCGATTTACCGCTATCATTTTGGGGATACGCTCTAGAGATAGCTACATTCACTTTAAATAGGGCACCGTCTAAATCCGTCTAAATCCGTTGAGATGAATTATGGTTTGGGAAGAAACCTAAGATGTCGTTTCTAAAAGTTTGGGGATGCGATGCTTATGTCAAGAAACTTCAACCTAAAAATCTCGAACCCAAGTCAGAAAAATGTGTCTTCATAGGATACCCCAAGGAAACCATTGGGTATACCTTCTACCTCAGATCCGAAGGCAAGATCTTTGTTGCCAAGAATGGGTCCTTTGTGGAGAAAGAGTTTCTCTCGAGAGAAGTAAGTGGGAGAAAAGTAGAACCCGATGAAGTGATGCCTCTTGAACCGGAAAGTAGCGCAGCTCAGGAAGATGTTCCTGTGGTGCCTGCACTGACTAGAGAGGAAATTAATGATGATGATCAAGGTACTTCGGATCAAGTTACTACTGAACTTCGTAGGTCCACGAGGACACGTTCCTCACCAGAGTGGTATGGCAACCCTGTCCTGGAAATCATGTTGTTAGACAACAGTGAACCTTCAAACTATGAAGAAGCAATGGCGGGCCCAGATTCCAACAAATGGCTAGAAGCCATGCAATCCAAGATAGGATCCATGTATGAAAACAAAGTGTGGACTTTGACAGACTTGCCCGATGATCGGCGAGCGATAGAAAACAAATGGATCTTTAAGAAGAAGACGGACGCGGATGGTAATGTTACCATCTATAAAGCTCGACTTGTCGCTAAGGGTTATAGACACGTTCAAGGGGTTGACTACAATGAGACTTTCTCTACCGTAGCGAAGCTGAAGTCCGTCTGAATCATGTTAGCAATTGCTGCATACTATGATTATGAGATATGGCAAATGGACATCAAAACTGCATTCCTTAACGGCCATCTTAAGGAAGAACTGTATATGATGCAGCCAGAAGGTTTTGTCGATCCTAAGAATGCTAACAAGGTATGCAAGCTCCAGCGCTCCATCTATGGGCTGGTGCAAGCATCTCGGAGTTGGAACATTCGCTTTAATGAAATGATCAAAGCGTTTGGTTTATGCAGACTTATGGAGAAGCCTGCGTTTCCAAGAAAGTGAGTGGGAGCTCTATAGCATTTCTCGTATTATATGTGGATGACATACTTTTGATGGGAAATGATATAGAACTTTTGAACAGCATTAAGGCCTACTTGAATAAGTGTTTTTCAATGAAGGACCTTGGAGAAGCTGCTTACATATTAGGCATCAAGATCTATAGGGATAGATCGAGACGCCTCATAGGTCTTTCACAAAGCACATACCTTGATAAGATATTGAAGAAGTTCAATATGGATCAGTCCAAGAAGGGGTTCTTGCCTGTGTTGCAAGGTGTGAAATTGAGCTCGACTCAATGTCCGACCACGGCAGAAGATAGAGAAAAGATGAGTGTCGTCCCCTATGCCTCGGCCATAGGGTCTATCATGTATGCCATGCTGTGTACCAGACCTGATGTAAACCTTGCCGTAAGTTTGGTAGGAAGGTACCAAAGTAATCCCGGCATGGAACACTGGACAGCGGTCAAGAATATCCTGAAGTACCTGAAAAGGACTAAGGATATGTTTCTCGTATATGGAGGTGACGAAGAGCTCGTCGTAAAGGGTTACGTCGACGCTAGCTTCGACACAGATCTGGATGACTCTAAGTCACAAACCGGATACATGTACATTTTGAATGGTGGGGCAGTAAGCTGGTGCAGTTGCAAGCAAAGCATTGTGGCGGGATCTACATGTGAAGCGGAGTACATGGCAGCCTCGGAGGCAGCGCATGAAGCAATCTGGGTGAAGGAGTTCATCACCGACCTAGGAGTCATACCCAATGCGTCGGAGCCGATCACTCTCTTCTGTGACAACACTGGAGCTATTGCCGTTGCCAAGGAGCCCAGGTTTCACAAGAAGACCAGGCACATCAAGTGTCGCTTCAACTCCATTCGTGAAAATGTTCAAGATGGAGACATAGATATTTGCAAAGTGCATATGGATCTCAATGTCGCAGATCCGTTGACTAAACCTCTTCCGCGAGCAAAACATGATCAATACCAGAACTCTATGGGTGTTCGATTCATCACAATGTAACTAGATTATTGACTCTAGTGCAAGTGGGAGACTGTTGGAAATATGCCCTAGAGGCAATAATAAAATGATTATTATTATATTTCCTTGTTCATGATAATTGTCTATTATTCATGCTATAATTGTGTTATCCGGAAATCATAATACATGTGTGAATACATAGACCATAACATGTCCCTAGTGAGCCTCTAGTTGACTAGCTCGTTGATCAACAGATAGTCATGGTTTCCTGACTATGGACATTGGATGTCATTGATAACGGGATCACATCATTAGGAGAATGATGTGATGGACAAGACCCAATCCTAAGCATAGCACAAGATCGTGTAGTTCGTTTGCTAGAGCTTTTCCATTGTCAAGTATCATTTCCTTAGACCATGAGATCGTGTAAATCCCGGATGCCGTAGGAGTGCTTTGGGTGTACCAAACGTCACAACGTAACTGGGTGGCTATAAAGGTATACTACAGGTATCTCCGAAAGTGTCTGTTGGGTTGACACGGATCGAGACTGGGATTTGTCACTCCATATGACGGAGAGGTATCTCTGGGCCCACTCGGTAATGCATCATCATAATGAGCTCAATGTGACCAAGTGTTTTCGTCACGGGATCATGCATTATGGTACGAGTAAAGTGACTTGCCGGTAACGAGATTGAACGAGGTATTGGGATACCGACGATCGAATCTCGGGCAAGTAACGTACCGATTGACAAAGGGAATTATATACGGGATTACTTGAATCCTCGACATCGTGGTTCATTCGATGAGATCATCGTGGAACATGTGGGAGCCAACATGGGTATCCAGATCCCGCTGTTGGTTATTGGCCGAAGAGTCGTCTCGGTCATGACTGCGTGTCTCCCGAACTCGTAGGGTCTACACACTTAAGGTTCGATGACGCTAGGGTTGTAGAGATATTAGTATGCGGTAACCCAAAAGTTGTTCGGAGTCCCGGATGATATCCTGGACGTCACTAGGAGTTCCGGAATGGTCCGGAGGTGAAGATTTATATATAGGAAGTCCAGTTTCGGCCACCGAGAAAGTTTCGGGGGTCACCGGTATTGTACCGGGACCACCGGAAGGGTCCCGGGGGTCCACCGGGTGGGCCACCTATCCCGGAGGGCCACATGGGCTGAAGTGGGAGGGGAACCAGCCCCTGGTGGGCTGGTGCGCCCTCCTTGGGCCTCCCCCTGCGCCTAGGGTTGGAAACCCTAGGGGTGGGGGCGCCCCACTTGGCTTGGGGGGCAAGTCCCCCCCTTGGCCGCCGCCCCCCTTGAGTGGGATCTCTAGGGGCCAGCGCCCCCCAGGGCCCCTATATAAAGAGGGGGGAGGGAGGGCTGCGCACCCCTGCTCCTGGCGCCTCCCACTCCCTCCGTAGCACCTCTCCCTCTCGTTGAGCTTGGCGAAGCCCTGCCAAGATCGCCGCTACTTCCACCACCACGCCGTCGTGCTGCTGGATCTCCATCAACCTCTCCCTCCCCCTTGCTGGATCAAGAAGGAGGAGACGTCTTCCCCAACCGTACGTGTGGTGAACACGGAGGTGCCGTCCGTTCGGCACTAGGATCATCGGTGATTTGGATCACGACGAGTACGACTCCATCAACCCTGTTCTCTTGAACGCTTCCGCGCGTGATCTACAAGGGTATGTAGATGCACTCCTCTCTCTCGTTGCTAGATGACTCCATAGATTGATCTTGGTGAAGCGTAGAAAATTTTTATTTTCTGCAACGTTCCCCAACACTACCGCGCGCATGGGGCGGTACTACCGCGTAGGGCGCGGATGTAAAAAAATTACATCCGCCCCTACAGCCGCACGAGCGGCTGAGTCTGGTCTCAGGCCACGGTACTACAGCTCCTTAGGAGCGGTACTACCGTGGGCACATACGGTACTACCGTAAGGGCGTGCGGTACTACCGCTCCTAAGAGCAGTACTACTGCATGCCTCAGAACAGCAACACTAGGAATCCTTCTCTTTGCATATATATGAAGAAAACGGAGGATGCTCCAGAGCGCAAAGGGAAAGGCGGTGCAGAGGGAGTAAACGTGTACGTGATGATTCCACCCGAACCTTTCCAACGCGGACCCCCTCTTAATAGTATGGCTTTCCTACGACTCAAATCCACTGAAAAGAAACGTTGAAAAACGCCGTCTTCAATAGTCTTCAAGGGGCACCAAACCGTCTTGTGCCTAGTGACGAAACGTCTGAAATACTCAAGGCACATGATTAGTCCGCAAAAGCATTGTCATCAATCACCAAAACACCTTAGGGATAAATATGCCCTTACATAAGGGATAGACAAGAAGATATTCCATGGTGCATGCTCTTTGCAGATGATGTGGTGCTAGTTGATGATCGTCGAACTAGGGTTAACATGAAGTCAAATATGTGGAGACGGACTTTGTAATCAAAAAGTTTTAGCCTTGGCAGAACTAAAACTAAGTACATGAGATGTGGTTTTAGTACTACTAGGCACGAGGAGGAGGTTAGCCTTGATGGGAAGGTAGTACTTTAGAAGGATATCTTCCGATATTTGGGGTCAATCCTGGAGAAGGATGCTGACGTTGATGAAGATGTGATCCATCGAATCAAAGTTGGATGGGTGAAGTGGCACTAGCTTCTGGCGTCCTGCGTGACAAGAGTGTCACAAAAGCTAAAAGAGGCTTTCTATAGGACAACAGAATGTTTGCCAACCAAGAGGTGACATACCCAACAGTTAAGTGTAGCAGAGATGCACATGTTAAGACGATATGTGGCTAACATGAAAGGATCAGGTCTGAAATGATAATATACATTAGAGAGTTGGGATGGCACGGTGGCACCGATCAAAGTGAAGGTTGTCCAACATCGTCCAAGATATTTTGAGCATATGCAACTCAGACCTCCAAAAGCTTTCGTGTGTAGTGGACGAATGAAGCATGCTCGTAATATCAAAGAGGAGCAGGGGGGTAGACCAAACTTTGACATGAAAAAAGCACTGATAATGTCAAAGAGGGTCAGGGTAGTCCAATCTTTGACGTAGAAGAAGTCCGTTAAGAGAAATCTGAAGGACAGAAACATCACCAAAGAACTAGTCATTGACAGGCATGCGTGTAAATTAGCTATCCATGTACCAAAACCATGACTTGGTTTCAGTATCTTATCTTAATCGGTTTCAATTCTAGCCTAGACCAACATGTTTGGGATTGAAAGGCCTTGTGTTTGTTTTTCTTGTTGCTGCTGTGTCTTCTTGTCCTCCCAACTATCATTTTCCTTGATAATTATCAAATACTAGTATAAGATACCTTTTGCTGTCTTCTCTAAACAAAATCATTTACAGAATGTGACAGAAAGCTCTTGGAAATTAGGCGTCTTTCCTGCAAATTATGTTCCTAATGCCATTTGCCTGGCAACACTGGGACACATTTGACGTGCAAAAATACTCTTTTATTAGATGTACTTGCAAAAACCAGCTTGCAGAAGAAAGTAGGTCCAAAACACTAGAGGAACAACATGCACGAGCAAAAGGCCACAAGATATACACAATCATCTCAACAACGCCAAAGAGAACTTCTCATCCGTGCAGCAGCGAAAAAAGGAACCAAGAACAGTTGCTAATGGTACACCATTTCTAAGGAAAGACTACTTGAGCCTTATTGGCTGCTGCATCCCTCCTCTCATCATAGCGCAGAATTCCTCGTAGTTAATCCTCCCATCCTGTAAATTGCCACAAGAGCGCCATCAAGAAAATGTAAGGAACAAACAAGTTGTAGTCAGAGAAAATACTGCCAATACGCAGACTTACATTATCTGTGTCGACTTCTGATATGATGTCCTTTATGGTATCCGCATCGCCCATTTCATGCTCAATCAAAGCAGTCTCCAGTTCATCTCTTGTGATGAAGCTGCATTAAAGCAAGGTAATCCTTTGTCAAATCAAGCCATGTGGTTCATCTCTTTTGTGCAGGTGCATTATACAACTACACTAAAATTAATGAAGTGTGAACCTGTGAATATCATGTCTCACTGGTAAGGTTTGGTGAAGAAAACAACACTATCAGTTGTAGGAATTCACAGTTCAGATTAGAATACTCACCCACTGTTGTCTTTGTCAAAGTACTGGAACGCCTTGAACAAATGCTCGTCTCTTTCGAGCTTGTGTCTATGCATGGTTGCTGTTATGAACTCAACGTAGTCAATTGATCCATTGCCATCCACATCAGCCTGGAATGGATCAAGAGGTAGGTATACAATGTCAAGAATATCATGGTTGGAAAAAAAATACTGTAATACTACTCTGTCTCATAATGTAAGACGTTTTTGCAGTTCAATTTAAACTGTAAAAACGTCCTATATTATGGTACGGAGGGAGTAGTTCAGAGGAGTTGCGTACCGCATCCATCAACTGCTTTACTTCAGCTTCTGAGAGCTTCGATCCAAGTTTGGCTAGTCCTGCTTTGAGTTCCTCATATGTGATTGTCCCACTGTTGTCTGTGTCCATGTTCATAAACATTTGCTTCAGGCCCTTGATCTCTTCCTCATTAAGATTTGAAGCTATAACCTGCATACACACTTGCTTATAAACACCAGACAAAAAGGCATTCAGTTATGAGCATGAAGATAATAATAACCTTTAGAGCCATCTTTTTCAGTTTATTCATTGCTCTGAATTGCTTCATCCTAGAAAGAACAGCACTGTCAATAGGTTTATCTGATGCTTCTCCTTCCCTGAGCCATGGATGTTCTGATCCAGCATACAGAAAAAATATCAGATTTGGCGAAAAGAACTAAGATTTGAAGGTTAATAATGTACTGTCAAGAAGCTTACGAAGAACTTGGGCTGAACTAATTCTTTTCTTTGGATCCTGTGCCAACATCTTCCTCACAAGGTCTTTAGCGCTCTCAGAAATTGATGGCCATGGCTGACTTTCAAAGTCAATCTCCCCTTGAAGAATAGCATCAAATATTCCCTTCTCAGTTTCTGCAAAGTAAAACAGAAGATGAATAACAACATGCTGCTGCAATAATTGTATACCTGAATTCAGAAGGTGGAAGTACATCAGGACTTTAGAGGCAAACTTACCAGCCCAGAATGGAGGAACACCGCTGAGAAGAATGTACAGAATAACACCTGCACTCCAAACATCTATCTCTTTACCATAGTTTCTCCTAAGGACTTCAGGAGCAACATAATAAGCACTTCCAACGATGTCCCTATACATTTTTCCTGATATATTTGCAAGACACTTAGTAGTTAGTACACATGAACAAAAGTCCATTTTGTATACAATAACTAGAGTTCAAACAGCACAAATGAATAGCCATTCAGTCTTAATCTTTGCAACCCAAAGACTTCCTGGATAATTCCATGAGCTACAATTCTACAGGACGGTGGTTGCCTCCATTGAAGCATGACTACCTCAATATCGAAGTCGCAATGCCTCTAGAAAATTCCCTTACATGATTAGTTCTATCATGCGCTGCTAGTTTTTTTTCAAAACGGAGGCAAAAGATTTGCCTCATCAATTAATGAAGAAGAGAGTTGCCCAGTTAATTAATGGAGAACCAGACGAAAACCAATACAAATAGACCACATGCGGACTACTCCCAAATTCTGAGACCCCAGGACCACACCGCCAACCCCATAGGCATTCCCAACATGCAACTGTCCCAAGCCCTCACACATCTACATCACGAAGGAAGAACACCTTGGATGTAGACAATCGACTCCACCAAAACCACGGCGATAAGCTAAACCATGAGGACGACCCAAAAGACCGATGAGCAACCATTAAGCAGCTGCAGACGCCTTCCCTATGCGCTGATAGTAACTAACATGGAATCAGATGTTTATTTTCGATGCTAACCCAAGCTTAGCATGGTTAAAAAATAGATGGTTCACTGTGAACCCAAATTTGGACCATTAGTATAGAAAACTTTCCTTTTCTACTTTATTTACTGAAAGCATATTGACATGGTATGTTTATGTCAACACACAAAAAAACTGCCCATAGCATCACCAAAATGGCTTGACTGCTCGATTTCTCCACGACTCGGAATGAACAACATTGAAACTCGTCAAATCCAAAACTAGACCATCTAGGGAACTCCAACCCTATTAGGTAGTCCAACAGCAATACAATAGTTACGAGCAGCCTATGCCCTATGGACTTGATAGATAGATATATCCAGTTGCTATTAGAGGTGTTCAACAACAAAATGCAGTTGGCAAGCATATGCAGCTTATATATCATTTGTGTTACCTTCTTCAATGAAGACCGAAAGCCCGAAATCAGTGGCCTTGAGCACAGCATTCTCATCCTTGGTCGCGAGCAAGAAGTTCTCTGGCTTCAGATCGCGGTGCATCACTCCCATGAAATGGCAAACATTGACAACATTCACAACTCCTCTGCAGATTGTAGCAGCTGCACGCTCTGAGTAGTGCCCCTTGGCAATAATCCGATCAAACAGCTCCCCGCCTGCACAGAGCTCCATCACAACATGCACGCTGCCCTTGTCCTCATATGCTCCACAGAACTCCACTATGTTCGGCTGCCCAGATAGGTGCTGCATGATCTGGATCTCCCTGCGGATATCCTCCTTGTCGGCCTTACTCACGAGCTTGCGCTTGGATATGGACTTGCAAGCATACTGCCTGCCAGTGCTAATCTCAGTGCAAAGGTACGTCACCCCGAACTGCCCCCTACCAAGTTCCTTGCCAAGGGAGTAGACAGAGCGCACATCCTCGTACTGCTTGCCGAGAATCGTGTCCGGCATGGGCTTTGAGGGGGCAACCACAGGTGGGACGACAGGAGGGTTCATCGCTGGCGGTGTGTACCTCACCTCAGCTTGTGGTGGTGGCTGAGCATTGTTGTAACTAGGAGGTGTTTGTGCTTGTTTTGGCTGGTGAGAATAGCCATAGCCATTGGCTCCTCCTTGGACAGAATCCGGGGACGTAGCTCTGCTGCAACACTGGCCCATCTGTGCTCAAATTCTTCCTTCCAGTTCCAAATTTACAACCCAGCCAGACGAGCAGACGAAACCAATCAAAACCTGAATCTGCAAGCAACCCAAGAAAGGCCCTCTCAAAAAAATATATCACGTAAAACAATTATTATACTGGAATACTGGATCATATATGAACTCATCCACGTCTCATCGTTGAATCCACAAAGTAATAATTCATTCAAGAGACTGGACTAAAAAGAAAAGAAAGCCGAAAGTGGATCTAGAAGCAGAACTCAAACAAGAACAGCAGAAGGGGAAAAGAAGAAGAAGAAGCAGTTGCCTTTGACACAGGTTGACCTCTTTCTACTCCCAATCCGGTGCAAGGAATGCAAGAATTGCAGCACAAGATAGATGGCCGGTCGCTTTGGTGACACCGGAAGCAACAATCAGAGGAGATAAGGATACACGCAAATTGGGTAACAGACAAAAGAAAGAGCCGACAGAAAGCAACGTCGCCAACGCGGCACCCAGGGAAAAAGAAGAAAACTACAGCACACAGGATCGTTTCCACCAATCTGTAAAACACCAGCACCAGAAATCTACTGAATCCAAGAACATATGCACGACATGAGAGTTGAAGAGATTGCAAAAAAACAAGTGCAGCAGTAGAGAGCTCCTGGGAATGAGCTCCCGTAGCTTGCATCAAGCTGTTGCGCCACTGTCAGATCCAAAGATGGGGCAAGCTTTCCACAGTCAGATCAAATTCTCGATCTCCTACCTAAAACGAACCCAAAACACGGAATGGTACCTATACCTAATCTTCCATAGATGGAAGAGCGACCCAATCCACGAACAGATACGTCAGCAAGCACATCGAACCTAGAACATGGCGGAGACGCGTACCGACAAAGATCCTAAGCTCTGAACCAAGTCCCGAGCTCTCCGCCGTCCCTGCGCACCGAAGCTGCAGGCGTCTAAAGAACAAATCTTGGAGTAGTTGAAGACAGAGCAGGAACAGCTCGGCACGGCGACCGCGAGAGACCGAGAGTGGATTGGAAGTGGTGGCACCGCGATTAGCGTCGCCCCCAATCGTGAGAGCGACTAATACACACGGGCAAGAATTGAAATCTCGGGAAGAAAAAAAAAAGGTTGGTACGGAGAAAAGGAAAAGGAGATGAAATGGGGCAGTGCCGTATAGTGCTTGGAGCAGCTTTAGAATTACCGTTTGCTTTTGGACTTTAATA
>NC_041383.1:270740986-270772738 GCF_002162155.2 Triticum dicoccoides | reverse complement strand
CTCATCCAACGCGGTGCATCAATCGAACTCATCAAAGTCCGTCGATGACATGTCCACATACAGCGGATAGAAACGCGACGCAGTCCTTTTTCAAAAAGAAAAAGATAAAAGTAAACCAAATTTTGCCATGCAGCCTTGCTTTGGATTATCGATCAATAATTCAATTATACGTTTAAATTTTAATAAAAGTAGGACGCTGATAACACTCACACGTGTGGTGGGAGCGACACCCGCCCACACACCCTATAACACACAGACTATGTCACGTCATCGTATGCATTAATATGGGGATCTTTTTGGATTTCTAGTTTTTAAACTATTTTATTTTTTTAATGAAAAATCCGATTGAAAATCTGTTTTCACTATTAAATTCATCGCGACAAGATCTACGAAACTAGATCCCATATAATATGTTTCGACGACTTTTAAAGGTTGTCATGTATATTGCACATGAATTGCCATGATGTTTACACTGAAGTTGCCATGATATGTTTCAGTTATTTTCTTCTCCATTTAAAAATAAATTTTGACATATTATAAAAGGGAAAATTAAGAAACTAGACTTGCCATAAACCATAAACTAAAATTTCCATGATACATGCACTTAAAATTGATATGGTTCATACAAAAATAATTTTCATGGTCGAAGGACGTAATTCTCCTGTGCAGCAATGTGGTTATTCCTCAAGTTACGGATCTAGTCCTTGCTACCATCATCTTTCAACTTAACTTTCTCTACGAACGCATTAAAATTCAAAGGAACGGTAGCACGGGCCATTGATCTATAACAACATAGACATGCAAAAAACTATCAGGACTAAGTTCATGATAAATTAAAGTTCAATTAATCATATTACTTAAGAACTCTCACTTAGATAGACATCCCTCTAGTCATATAAATGATCACGTGATCCAAATCAACTAAACCATGTCCGATCATCACGTGAAATTGAGTAGTTTTCAATGGTGAACATCACTATATTGATCATATCTACTATATGATTCACGTTCGATCTTTCGGTCTCAGTGTTCCGAGGCCATATCTGCATATGCTAGGCTCATCAAGTTTAACCCGAGTATTCTGCACGTGCAAAACTGACTTGCACCCGTTGTATGTGAATATAGAGCTTATCACACCTGATCATCATGTGGTGTCTCGGCACGACGAACTATAGCAACGGTGCATACTCAGCGAGAACACTTATACCTTGAAATTTAGTAAGGGATCATCTTATAATGCTACCGTTGTACTAAGCAAAATAGAATGCATAAAAGATAAACATCACATGCAATCAAAATATGTGACATAATATGGCCATCATCATCTTGTGCTCATGGTCTCCATCACCGAAGCATCGTCATGATCTCCATCGTCACGGTATTGACATGTTGATCTCCATCGTAGCATCATTGTCATCTCGCCAACTATTGCTTCTACGACTATCGCTACCGCTTAGTGATAAAGTAAAGCAATTACATGGTGATTGCATTTCATACAATAAAGCGACAACCATATGGCTCCTGCCAGTTGCCGATAACTCTGTTACAAAACATGATCATCTCATACAACAATTTATATCTCATCATGTCTTGACCATATCACATCACAACAAGCCCTGCAAAAACAAGTTAGACGTCCTCTACTTTGTTGTTGCAAGTTTTACGTGGCTGCTACGGGCTTCTAGCAAGAACCGTTCTTACCTATGCATCAAAAACCACAACGATTTTTCGTCAAGTGTGTTGTTTTAATCTTCAACAAGGACCGGCCGTAGTCAAACTCGATTCAACTAAGTTGGAGAAACAGACACCCGCCAGCCATCTATGTGCAAGAGCACGTCGGTAGAAGCAGTCTCATGAACGTGGTCATGTAATGTCGGTCCGGACCGCTTTATCCAACAATACCGCTGAATCAAAGTAAGACATTGGTGGTAAGCAGTATAACTATTATCGCCCACAACTCTTTGTGTTCTACTCGTGCATAAAACATCTACGCATAGACCTGGCTTGGTGCCACTGTTGGGGAACGTAGTAATTCAAAAACAATCCTACGATCACGCAAGATCTGTCTAGGAGATGCATAGCAACGAGAGGGAGAGTGTCTCCATGTACCCTCGTAGACCGAAAGCGAAAGCGTTTAGTAATGCGGTTAATGTAGTCGAACGTCTTCACGATCCAACCGAACTAAGCACCGAACGTACGGCACCTCCACGTTCAGCACACGTTCAGCCCAATGACGTCCCACGAGCCCTTGATCCAATTGAGGACGAGGTGAAGGAAATATGCCCTAGAGGCAATAATAAAGTTATTATTTATTTCCTTATTTCATGATAAATGTTTATTATTCATGCTAGAATTGTATTAACCGGAAACATTATACATGTGTGAATACATTGACAAACATAGTGTCACTAGTATGCCTCTACTTGACTAGCTCGTTAATCAAAGATGGTTAAGTTTCCTAACCATAGACATGAGTTGTCATTTGATTAACGGGATCACATCATTAGGAGAATGATGTGATTGACTTGACCCATTCTATTAGCTTAGCACTTGATCGTTTAGTATGTTGCTATTGCTTTCTTCATGACTTATACATGTTCCTACAACTATGAGATTATGCAACTCCCGTTTACCGGAGGAACACTTTGTGTGCTACCAAACGTCACAGCGTAACTGGGTGATTATAAAGGAGCTCTCAGGTGTCTCCAAAGGTACATGTTGGGTTGGCGTATTTCGAGATTAGGATTTGTCACTCCGATTGTCGGAGAGGTATCTTTGGGCCCTCTCGGTAATGCACATCACTATAAGCCTTGCAAGAAATGTGACTAATGAGTTAGTTGCGGGATGATGCATTACGTAACGAGTAAAGAGACTTGCCGGTAACGATATTGAACTAGGTATTGAGATACCAACGATCGAATCTTGGGCAAGTAACATACCGATGACAAAAGGAACAACGTATATTGTTATGCGGTTTGACCGATAAAGATCTTCATAGAATATGTAGGAGCCAATATGAGCATCCAAGTTCCGCTATTGGTTATTGACCGGAAACGTGTCTTGGTCATGTCTACATAGTTCTCGAACCTGTAGGGTCCGCACGCTTAAGGTTTCGATGACAGTTATACTATGAGTTTATGAGTTTTGATGTACCGAAGGAGTTCGGAGTTCCGGATGAGATCGGAGACATGACGAGGAGTCTCGAAATGGTCGAGACATAAAGATTGATATATTGGATGACTATATTCGGACATGGTAAAGGTTCCGAGTGATTCGGGTATTATTTGGAGTACCGGAGAGTTACGGGAATTCGTATTGGGCCTTAATGGGCCATACGGGAAAGGAGAGAAAGGCCCCAAAGGGTGGCCGCACCCCTCCCCATGGACTAGTCCTAATTGGACTAGGGAGGGGGGCGCCCCCTTCCTTCCTTCTCCTTCTCCCTTCCCTTTCCTTCTCTCCTACTCCTTCTACTTGGAAGGGCTCCTAGTTCTACTAGGAAAGGGGGAATCCTAGTACCGGTGGGAGTAGGACTCCCCTAGGGCGCGCCATAGAGAGAGGTCCGGCCCTTCCTCTCCTCCACTCCTTTATATACGGGGAGGGGGGCACCCCTTGGAGACACAACAATTGATCTCTTGATCTCTTAGTCGTGTGCAGTGCCCCCCTCCACCATAGTCCTCGATAATATTGTAGCGGTGCTTAGGTGAAGCCCTACGACGGTAGACCATCAAGATCGTCACCACGCCGTCGTGCTGACGGAACTCTTCCCCGACATTCTGCTGGATCGGAGTACGGGGATCGTCATCGAGCTGAACGTGTGCTAGAACTCGGAGGTGACGTAGTTTCGGTGCTTGATCGGTCGGGCCGTGAAGACGTACGACTACATCAACCGCGTTGTTCTAACGCTTCCGCTTTCGGTCTACGAGGGTACGTGGACAACACTCTCCCCTCTCGTTGCTATGCATAACCATGATCTTGCGTGTGCGCAGGATTTTTTTGAGATTACTACGTTCCCCAACAGTGGCATCCGAGCCAGGTTTTATGTGTAGATGTTATATGCACGAGTAGAACACAAGTGAGTTGTGGGCGATACAAGTCATACTGCTTACCAGCATGTCATACTTTGGTTCAGCGGTATTGTTGGATGAAGCGGCCCGAACCGACATTACACGTACGCTTATGCGAGACTGGTTTTACCATCGTGCTTTACACACAGGTGACTAGCGGGTGTCTGTTTCTCCAACTTTAGTTGAACCGAGTGTGGCTACGCCCGGTCCTTGCAAAGGTTAAAACAGCACTAACTTGACGAACTATCATTGTGGTTTTGATGCATAGGTAAGAACGGTTTTTGCTCAGCCCGTAGCAGCCACGTAAAATTTGCAACAACAAAGTAGAGGATGTCTAACTTGTTTTTCAGGGCATGTTGTGATGTGATATGGTCAAGACGTGTTGCTATATTTATTGTATGAGATGATCATGTTTTGTAACCGAGTTATCGGCAACTGGCAGGAGCCATATGGTTGTCGCTTTATTATATGAAATGCAAGTGCCCTGTAATTGCTTTACTTTATCACTAAGCGGTAGCGATAGTCGTAGAAGCAATAGATGGCGTAATGACAACGATGCTACCATGGAGATCAAGGTGTCGCGCCGGTGACGATGGTGATCACGATGGTGCTTCGGAGATGGAGGTCACAAGCACAAGATGATGATGGCCATATCATATCACTTATATTGATTGCATGTGATGTTTATCCTTTATGCATCTTATCTTGCTTTGACTGACGGTAGCATTTTAAGATGATCTCTCACTAATTATCAAGAAGTGTTCTCCCTGAGTATGCACCGTTGCGAAAGTTTTCCGTGCTGAGACACCACGTGATGATCGGGTGTGATAGGCTCTACGTTCAAATACAACGGGCGCAAAATAGTTGCACACGCGGAATACTCAGGCTAAACTTGACGAGCATAGCATATACAGATATGGCCTCAGAACACGAAGACCGAAAGGTCGAACGTGAATCATATAGTAGATATGATCAACATAGTGATGTTCACCATTGAAAACTACTCCATCTCACGTGATGATCGGACATGGTTTAGTTGATTTGGATCACGTGATCACTTAGATGACTAGAGAGATGTCTGTCTAAGTGGGAGTTCTTAAGTAATATGATTAATTGAACTTTAATTTATCATGAACTTAGTCCTGATAGTATTTTGCAAATTATGTTGTAGATAGCTCACGTTGTTGCTTCCCTATGTTTATTTTGATTTGTTCCTAGAGAAATACTATGTTGAAAGATGATAGTAGCAATGATGTGGACTAGGTCCGTGATCTGAGGTTTATCCTCATTGCTGCACAGAAGAATTATGTCCTTGATGCACTGCTAGGTGACGGACCTATTGTAGGAGCAAATGCAGACGTTATGAATGTTTGGCTAGCTCAATATGATGACTACTTGATAGTTTAGTGCACCATGCTTAACGGCTTAGAATCGGGACTTCAAAGACGTTTTGAACATCATGGACCATATGAGATGTTCCAGGAATTGAAGTTAATATTTCAAGCAAATACCCGAGTTGAGAGATATGAAGTCTCCAACAAGTTCTATAGCTAAAAAGATGGAGGAGAATCGCTCAACTAGTGAGCATGTGCTCAGATTGTCTGGGTACTACAATCGCTTGAATCAAGTGGGAGTTAATCTTCCAGATAAGATAGTGATTGACAGAGTTCTCTAGTCACCATCACCAAGTTATTAGAACTTCGTGATGAACTATAATATGCAAGGGATGACGAAAACGATTCCCGAGCTCTTCGTGATGTTAAAATCGATGAAGGTAGAAATCAAGAAAGAGCATCAAGTGTTGATGATTGACAAGACCACTAGTTTCAAGAAAAGGGCAAAGGGAAAGAAAGGGAACTTCAAGTAGAATGACAAGCAAGTTGTCACTCCCGCGAAGAAGCTCAAAGCTGGACCAAAGCCTGAAACTGAGTGCTTACACTGCAAAGGAAATGGTCACTAGAAGTGGAAATGCCCTAAATATTTGGTGGAAAAGAAGGATGGCAAAGTGAACAAGGGTATATTTGATATACAGGTTATTGATGTGTACCTTACAAGTGTTTATAGTAACCCCTGGGTATTTGATACTTGTTCGGTTGCTAAGATTAGTAACTCAAAACAGGAGTTACAGAATAAACAGAGACTAGTTGAGGGTGAAGTAACGATGTGTGTTGGAAGTGGTTCCAAGATTGATATGATCATCATCGCACACTCCCTATATTTTCGAGACTAGTGTTAAACCTAAATAAATGTTATTTGGCGTTTGCGTTGAGCATGAATATGATTTGATCATGTTTATTGCAATACGGTTATTCATTTAAAGTTAGAGAATAATTGTTGTTCTATTTACATGAATAAAACCTTCGATGGTCATACACCCAATGAAAATAGTTTGTTGGATCTCGATCATAGTGATACACATATACATAATATTGATGCCAAAAGATGCAAAGTTGATAATGATAGTGCAACTTATTTGTGGCACTGTCGTTTGGGTCATATCGGTGTAAAGCGCATGAAGAAACTCCATAAAGATGGACTTTTGGAATCACTTGGTTATGAATCATTTGATGTTTGCGAATCGTGCCTTTTGGGCAAAATGACTAAAACTCCGTTCTTCGGAACAATGGAACGAGCAACAAACTTGTTGGAAATAATACATACTGATGTATGCAGACCAATGAGTATTAAGGCTCATGGCGGGTATCATTATTTTCTAACCTTCACAGATGATTTGAGCAGATATGGGTATATCTACTTGATGAAACATAAGTCTGAAATAGTTGAAAGGTTCAAAGAATTTCAGAGTGAAGTGTAAAATCATCGTAACAAGAAAAATAAAGTTTCTGCGATCTGATCGTGGAGATGAATATTTGAGTTACGAGTTTGGCCTTCAGTTAAAACAATATGGAATAGTTTCACAAACTCATGCCCCCTGGAACACCACAGCGTAACGGTGTGTCCGAACTTCATAACCGCACTTTATTTGATATGGTGCGATTAATGATGTCCCTTACCGATTTACCAATATCATTTTAGGGTTATGCATTAGAGATAGCTACATTCACGTTAAATAGGGCACCATCTAAATCTGTTGAGACGACACCGTTTGAACTATGGTTTAGCAATAAACCTAAGCCATCGTTTCTTAAAATTTGGAGCTGCGATGTTTAGGTGAAAAAGTTTTAACCTGATAAGCTCGAACCCAAATCGGAGAAGTGCGTATTCATAGAATACCCAAAGGAAACTGTTGGGTACACCTTCTATCACAGATCCGAAGGCAAGATATTCATTGCTAAAATGGAGCCTTTCTAGAGAAGGAGTTTCTCTCGAAAGAAGTGAGTGGGAGGAAAGTAGAACTTGATGAGGTAACTGTACTTGCTCCCTTATTGGAAAGTAGTTCATCACAAGAACCGGTTCCTGTGACAACTACACCAATCAGTGAGGAAGCTAATGATATTGATCATGAAACTTCAGATCAAGTTACCATCGAACCTCGTAGGTCAACCAAAGTAAGATCCGCACCAGAGTGGTACGGTAATCCTATTCTGGAAGTCATGTTACTTGACCATGACGAACCTACGAACTATGAGGAAACAATGATGAGCCCAGATTCCGCAAAATGGCTTGAGGCCATGAAATCTAAGATGGGATCCATGTATGAGAACAAAGTATGGACTTTGGTTGACTTGCCCGATGATCGGCAAGCCATCGAGAATAAATGGATCTTCAAGAAGAAGACTGACGCTGATGGTAATCTAACTGTCTACAAAGCTCGACTTGTTGCGAAAGGTTTTCGACAAGTTCAAGGGGTTGACTATGATGAGACTTTCTCACCCGTAGCGCTGCTTAAGTCTGTCCGAATCATGTTAGCAATTGCCGCATTTTATGATTATGAAATATGGCAAATGGATGTCAAAACTGCATTCCTAAATGGATTTCTGGAAGAAGAGCTGTATATGATGCAACCGGAAGGTTTTGTCGATCCAAAAGGTGCTAACAAAGTGTGCAAGCTCCAGCGATCCATTTATGGACTGGTGCAAGCCTCTCGGAGTTGGAATAAACGCTTTGATAGTGTGATCAAAGCATATGGTTTTATACAGACTTTTGGAGAAGCCTGTATTTACAAGAAAGTGAGTGGGAGCTCTGTAGCATTTCTGATATTATATGTGGATGACATATTGTTAATTGGAAATGATATAGAAATTCTGGATAGCATAAAAGGATACTTGAATAAGAGTTTTTCTAAGAAAGACCTTGGTAAAGCTGCTTACACATTGAGCATCAAGATCTATAAGATAGATCAAGACGCTTGATAAGATTATTTTCAATGAGTACATACCTTGATAAGATTTTGAAGTAATTCAAAATGGAACAGTCAAAGAAAGAGGTTTTACCTGTGTTGCAAGGTATGAAGTTGAGTAAGACTCAAAAACCCGACCATGGCTGAAAATAGAAAAGAATGAAAAGTCATTCGCTATGCCTCAGTCATAGGTTCTATAAAGTATGCCATGTACCAGACCTATTGTATACCTTGCTCTGAGTTTGGTAAGGGAATACAATTTTGATCTAGGAGTAGATCACTGGATAGTGGTCAAGAATATCCTTAGTGAGGACTAAGGAAATATTTCTCGATTATGGAGCTGATAAAAGAACCTGTTGTAAAGAGTTACATCAGTGCAAACTTTTACACCGATCCAGATGACTCTAAGTCTCAATCTGGATACATATTGAAAGTGGGAGCAATTGGCTAGAGTAGCTCAGTGCAGAGCATTGTAGACATAGAATATTTGCAAAATACATACGGCTCTGAATGTGACAGACCCGTTGACTAAACTTCTCTCACGAGCAAAACATGATCATACCTTAGTACTCTTTGGTTGTTAATCGCATAACGATGTGAACTAGATTATTGACTCTAGTAACCCTTTGGGTGTTGATCACATGACGATGTGAACTATGGGTATTAATCACATACAGATGTGAATATTGGTGTTAAATCACATGGTGATGTGAACTAGATTATTGACTCTAGTGCAAGTGGGAGACTGAAAGAAATATGCCCTAGAGGCAATAATAAAGTTATTATTTATTTCCTTATTTCATGATAAATGTTTATTATTCATGCTAGAATTGTATTAACCAGAAACATTATACATGTGTGAATACATAGACAAACATAGTGTCACTAGTATGCCTCTACTTGACTAGCTCGTTAATCAAAGATGGTTAAGTTTCCTAACCATAGACAAGAGTTGTCATTTGATTAATGGGATCACATCATTAGGAGAATGATGTGATTGACTTGACCCATTCTGTTAGCTTAGCACTTGATCGTTTAGTATGTTGCTATTGCTTTCTTCATGACTTATACATGTTCCTACAACTATGAGATTATGCAACTCCCATTTACCGGAGGAACACTTTGTGTGCTACCAAACGTCACAACGTAACTGGGTGATTATAAAGGAGCTCTACAGGTGTCTCCGAAGGTACATGTTGGGTTGGCGTATTTCGAGATTAGGATTTGTCACTCCGATTGTCGGAGAGGTATCTTTGGGCCCTCCCGGTAATGCACATCACTATAAGCCTTGCAAGAAATGTGACTAATGAGTTAATTGCGGGATGATGCATTACGTAATGAGTAAAGAGACTTACCGGTAACGAGATTGAACTAGGTATTGAGATACCAACGATCGAATCTCGGGCAAGTAACATACCGATGACAAAAGGAACAACGTATATTGTTATGCGGTTTGACCGATAAAGATCTTCGTAGAATATGTAGGAGCCAATAAGAGCATCCAGGTTCCGCTATTGGTTATTGACCGGAAACGTGTCTCGGTCATGTCTACATAGTTCTCGAACCCATAGGGTCCGCACGCTTAAGGTTTCGATGACAGTTATATTATTAGTCACATTGCTTGCAAGGCTTATAATGATGAGCATTACCGAGAGGGCCATGAGATACCTCTCCAGAACACGGAGTGACAAATCCTAATCTTGATCTATGCCAACCCAACAAACACCTTCGGAGACACCTGTAGAGCATCTTTATAAGTCATTTGATTAACGGGATCACATCATTAGGAGAATGATGTGATTGACTTGACCCATTCTGTTAGCTTAGCACTTGATCATTTAGTATGTTGCTATTGCTTTCTTCATGACTTGTACATGTTCCTACAACTATGAGATTATGCAACTCCCGTTTACCGGAGGAACACTTTGGGTGCTACCAAACGTCACAATGTAACTGGGTGGTTATAAAGGAGCTCTACAGGTGTCTCCGAAGGTACATGTTGGGTTGGCGTATTTCAAGATTAGGATTTGTCACTCCGATTGTCGGAGAGGTATCTCTGGGCCCTCTCGGTAATGCACATCACTATAAGCCTTGCAAGAAATGTGACTAATGAGTTAGTTGCGGGATGATGCATTACGTAACGAGTAAAGAGACTTGCCGGTAACGAGATTGAACTAGGTATTGAGATACCAACGATCGAATCTCGGGCAAGTAACATACCGATGACAAAAGGAACAACGTATATTGTTATGCGGTTTGACCGATAAAGACCTTCGTAGAATACGTAGGAGCTAATATGAGCATCTAGGTTCCGCTATTGGTTATTGACCGGAAACGTGTCTCGGTCATGTCTACATAGTTCTCGAACCCGTAGGGTCCGCACGCTTAAGGTTTCGATGACAGTTATATTATGAGTTTGTGAGTTTTGATGTACCGAAGGAGTTCGGAGTCTCGGATGAGATCGGGAACATGACGAGGAGTCTCGAAATGGTTGAGACGTAAAGATCGATATATTGGACGACTATATTCGGACATCGGAAAGGTTCCGAGTGATTAGGATATTTTTCGGAGTACCGGAGAGTTACGGGAATTTGTATTGTGCCTTAATGGGCCATACGGGAAAGGAGAGAAAGGCCCCAAAGGGTGGCCGCACCCCTCCCCATGGACTAGTCCGAATTGGACTAGGGAGGGGGGCGCCCCCTTCCTTCCTTCTCCTTCTCCCTTCCCTTTCCTTCTCTCCTACTCCTTCTACTTGGAAGGGCTCCTAGTTCTACTAGAAAAGGGGGAATCCTACTCCCGGTGGGAGTAGGACTCCCCTAGGGCGCGCCATAGAGAGAGGGCCGGACCTCCCCCTTCTCCACTCCTTTATATACGGGGAGGGGGCACCCCTTGGAGACACAACAATTGATCTCTTGATCTCTTAGTCGTGTGCAGTGCCTCCCTCCATCATAGTCCTCGATAATATTGTAGCGGTGCTTAGGCGAAGGCCTGCGATGGTAGACCATCAAGATCGTCACCACGCCGCCGTGCTGACGGAACTCTTCCCCAACATTCTGTTGGATCAGAGTACGGGGATCGTCATCGAGCTGAACGTTTGCTAGAACTCGGAGGTGCCGTAGTTTCGGTGCTTGATCGGTCGGGCCGTGAAGACGTACGACTACATCAATCGTGTTGTTCTAACGCTTCCGCTTTCGGTCTACGAGGGTACGTGGACAACACTCTCCCCTCTCGTTGCTATGCATAACCATGACCTTGCGTGTGCGTAGGAATTTTTTTGAAATTACTATGTTCCCCAACACGAGGGAGAATTCCATCAGCACGACGGCATGGCGACAATGTTGATGATGTTACCGGCGCAGGGCTTCGCCTAAGCACTACGACGATATGACCAAGGTGTTGAACTGTGGAGGGGGGCACCGCACACGGCTAAGAGATTGTTTGTTGTGCTTTGGGGTGCCCCCCTGCCCCCATATATAAAGGAGGGAGGAGGAGAAGGCCGGCAAAGGGGGAGGCGCACCAAGGGGATTCCTACTAGGACTCAAAACCTAGTAGGATTCGCCCCCTTCCCCCACTTTTCCTAGTCCAAGAGGGGGAAGGAGGGAAAGAGAGGGAGAGGGGAAGGAAAGAGGGGGCTGCGCCCCCTCTCCCTAGTCCAATTCGGACTGTCATGGGGAGGGGCGCGCGCCACCTTGTGGCCTTCCCTCTCCTACTCCCTTATGGCCCATCTAGGCCCATAACTTCCCCGGGGGGGGGGGGGTTCTAGTAACCCTTCGGTTCCCCGAAAAACGCCCGAACCTTTCGAAACCTTTCCGGTGTTCGAACATAGCCTTCCAATATATCAATTTTTATGTCTCGACCATTTCGAGACTCCTCGTCATGTCCGTGATCTCATCCGGTACTCCGAACAAACTTCGGTCGTCAAAACACATAACTCATAATACAAATCCTCATCAAACGTTAAGCGTACGGACCCTACGGTTTGAGAACTATGTAGACATGATCGAGACACATCTCCGATCAATAACCAATAGCGGAACCTGGATGCTCATATTGGCTCCTACATATTCTACGAAGATCTTTATCGGTCAAACCGCATAACAACATACGTTGTTCCCTTTGTCATCGGTATGTTACTTGCCCGAGATTCAATCGTCGGTATCATCATACCTAGTTCAATCTCGTTACTGGCAAGTCTCTTTACTCGTTCCATAATGCTTCATCCTGCAACTAACTCATTAGTCACATTGCTTGCAAGGCTTATAGTGATGAGCATTACCGAGAGGGCCATGAGATACCTCTCCAGAACACGGAGTGACAAATCCTAATCTTGATCTATGCCAACCCAACAAACACCTTCGGAGACACCTATAGAGCATCTTTATAATCACTCAGTTACGTTGTGATGTTTGATAGCACACAAAGTGTTCCGCCGGTATTCGGGAGTTGCATAATCTCATAGTCTGAGGAACATGTATAAGTCATGAAGAGAGCAGTAGCAATGAAACTGTAATGATCATAATGCTAAGCTAACGGATGGGTCTTGTCCATCTCATTATTCTCCTAATGATGTGATCCCGTTCATCAAATGACAACACATGTCTATGGTTAGGAAACATAACCATCTTTGGTTAATGAGCTAGTCTAGTAGAGGCATACTGGGGACACTATGTTTTGTCTATGTATTCACACATGTACTAAGTTTCTGGTTAATACAATTCTAGCATGAATAATAAACATTTATCATGATATAAGGAAATAAATAATAACTTTATTATTGCCTCTAGGGCAAATTTCCTTCAGGCCCACCTCCTAGTTTCCTTGTATAGTTGAGGTCGTGGTCCACCGTTGTACATCATATATACGTGCGTTTGCACCTGAGTAATACATTGTGCAATTACCACCACATACATGGTATCAGCTTCCTAGGTTCCAACCCTAGCTTCCAATGCCACCGCTGCGCCCTTTCCTGCGCCGCCACCGCCCCAGTCGCCATCGCGCCCTTCCCGGATTGTTTGAGAGAGACCATCTTCATCCTATGCCTCCCACGGATTTATAAACCTTAGGTCATCCACTTGAGGGAAATTTGCTACTGTCCTACAAACCTCTGCACTTGGAGGCCCAACAACGTCTACAAGAAGAAGGTTGTGTAGTAGACATCAAGCTCTTTTCTGGCGCCATTGCTGGGGAGGTGAGTGCTTGAAGGTATATCTTTAGATCTTGCAATCGAATCTTTTTGTTTCTTGTTTTATCACTAGTTTAGTCTATAAAAGAAAACTACAAAAAACTGGAATTAAGTTTGTCTCATACGCTCCATCTTTTTAATATCTTTCATGAGTATGATGAAAAGGAAAATTGTGCTCAAGTGCTAGAAGAAGAAGTCTATAAAATGTTTGGTATTACATCTTTGAATGATGAGCATGATTGCAATGTTGTTAGTATGAACTCCTTGAATATCCATAGTACTAATGATGATTGCACTAGTCATGATGAAAATATCTCTTATAAGCATGTCGATTTTTGTGGAGTGAATTGGGTTTGCAAGTACACACCAAATAGGGAAAATAGATATTGCAAGAGGCATAAGCATTTAGAAACTAAATGGTTGCAATAAAGGCTTAATGTTAGTGCTGAAAATTTAAGATATCTTTACCGTACTTGTGAACTGTGCAATGAACATGGTCATTTAAATCTCCGATGCAAATTGTTTCATGATCGAATCATGTCCAAAAATTGTGATGACTTGATTTCCCTTGCACATCATAATGAACTTAGCTTGCTTTTGGGTTATGAAGAATTGAAACATGCAACTAAGCATATTCCAGAATTTAATCTTGAGAATTTTCTTGATATTGATCTAGAGGAAATTTATATGTATTGTGTGGTGAATTGCATTGAAAATCCTTATATTGCCGATTGCATAAATAGAAGAAATCAAATAGAAGATGAAGAAAATACTAATGAAAGGGAAGAGACTTCCCAATATCCTCCTATTATTTCTTATGATGAATCAGGTAACGAGGAGGAGCTTTCTATTCAACCAATCTCATCTATAAGGAGCTCAAAGAAGAAGGTTGAACCCACACATAATGTGAAGAAGAAAAAGAAAAGAAGGAGCAACAAAGGTTAAAAGGTATCCCTCCCAAATGATGTTGCTCCTACTACTCATTGTGATGATGATAATTGCTATATTATTGGTGTTATCCATACTATTAATGATGAGAGTGATTATGCTTATGATATGAAAAGGCCCAAGCTTGGGGAAGCTATGTTTGATGAGGATGACATATTTGAGAATATATTTGCTGCAATTAACATTTGTCCCAAGCTTGGGGATGCTATGTTTAATGAAGATGATATCTTTAGTCTCCTAGGTTTTGATATGCGAAGTTGTTATGATGATAGCATGCCTCTTACCTATGATGATTATATCGTTGAAAGTGGGTTTGGAAGAGTGTCAACTTTAGGAAGTAGTGATCCCACTATTTTGGAAGAAGTTGAATATTATTGTTATGAATATGAAAGTGGATTTGGAAGAGTGTCAACTTTATTTAGTGATGATTCCACTATCTTGGAAGAGGTTTCAATCGATTATGATGAGAACAAAGTTTCTACTTATGATGATTATTGTGATGAAACTTATGCTATAAAAAGTAGTGATGATTATATTTATAAAACTTGTCATGATTATGATTACCATTTTTCTGAACATTACTCTTTTAATGTGGAAACAATCTATAGTATTCAAGTCTCTTATGATACTCCCACCATTCCAAATAAGAAGAATTTTGCTTATGTGGAGAGTAGTAAATTTTCTATGCTTGTAGATCATGAAAAGAATGCTCTAGGTGCTAGTTATATTGTTGAATTCATTAATGATGCTACTGAAAATTATTATGAGGAAGGAGCATACGCTTGTAGGAATTGCAATAATATCAAGTTTCCTCTCTATGTGCTTAAAATCTTGAAGTTATGTTTGTTTTGCATTCCTATGCTAGTTGATTATTGTTCCCATAAGTTGTTTGCTCACAAAATCCCTATGCATAGGAAGTGGGTCATGTCGTGGTTCTAAGACTTACAGTAGAAAGGGGGGTAGGTATGGAGAGGCAAGATCTCAGCTATGGTGAAGATGTACACACAGGATTTACGAGTTCAGACCCTTCTCGGAGGAAGTAATAGCCCTACGTCTCGATGCCCGGAGGCGGTCGACTGGATTATATGTGTGTGATGTTACAGGGGGTGCGAACCCTTGTCCCAGAGGAGGGGGGTGGCTTATATAGAGTGCGCCAAGACCCCAGCCGTCCTCCATTACAAGGGGCTTAATGTACATAAAGTAGGCGTTACTGATAGAGCCAGCCTTAAGTGTTATTTATGACCTTAAAGACTACAGAGTGAATGCCTGACCATTGCAATGCTGAGTGACTCCTGATCTTCGGTGGTTCAAGTGATTCCTTGAATGGCCAAGTGGCAATAGGTAGGTGGTCACCCGAGTGATATGACTGGTCGAGTGGATTACACTCAACATCTTTGACTGGCGGTCTCTTGTTGCCTCTTGGACTTCTTATCTTCCAAGGTAGTGACCTTGGGTAGGACGTATGAGTCAGGCCCATGACCCTACCCCGGGTCTGTATCCTCATCAGTAGCCCCCGAATGGATTAAGGTTAGAGTGGAAAGTGGGTTGAAGTTGAACTTGTACTGAGCTTTGCACCTCGCGTGCGTTTTCTGCAAGATGGAAAACTCACATTGGTACTTCAACGTCGATTCAGTCGCCTTGATCCATTCAGAAAGTTGCCGACTGAACTTATAGCACCATCTGCCGAGTGTTGTCTTGGTGTGCTGTAACATCCCAAAATTCTAAATTTTGGAATGTTATAAACAAATAGATAGTTTTGATTGATTGATTGAGTGAAATTCGAAACTTTTTGAAAGTTAAATGAGAGGGAATAAAAGGACTTTCCCAAACTTTCATTTTCTTTTCTGCTCTTCATGAATTCAATTTTTTTTCCAAATACAAAACCCTTGAGCGAAGATGATATGACTTCTTCCATTTAATTAAACGAAAGGGTATTTGAAAATATTTGAATTTCATTTGGAAATATTTCAATTCATAAACTTCATGCAACTCAATGATTTTCATGAGAGAAGATAAAATGACTTCTTCAAATTATATGAAATATGAGTTGGGAGTTTAAAAGGATCAAATTTAAAGTCCTTTTGGAAATCATTTTCAGTTTGGAGTTATTTGGATTTTATTCAAATTATTTTTCTCCAAAAATAAAATATATACAAAATAGGGTAACATGATTCCCTACAGTAGAAAATTGGAGAGAAATTAATTTGAAATTATTTTGGTATTTTTAAAATGATTTTTTTTGGATTTTATTAGAGCAGTAGCACTGTTTGCTTTATTTGAATTTTTGTGGATTTTATTTGATCCTAGAATAATGTTCATATTGTAGGAAATCGTTTTTTGAATTTTTTATATATTATATGCCTAGGTTCTATTTTTGTTTTATTATGTTTTTGTTTATTTCCGTTGTGTTAAAAAAAACTTTCCCCACCGACTGGGCCGGCCCAGCTCCTCAGCCAGGCCCAGCCCAGCCGCGCCGCTCGCCCCCGACCTCGGACTCCCAAGCACGCACGCGCCGCCGCCGTGCCCGATCCAGCAACCGCCACCGCCTCGTCGTTGCCCCTCCCCCACGCCTCCACGCCTCGCCCCCCTTCATAAATACCAAGGCCGGCCCCGGGCCCCGCCTCTCTCCCCTCGCGCCGTCGCCCTTGCGTCGCAAGCCGCCACTCCGGCGAGATCCACCGCCGCCGCCCCTGCTCCGTCCCGTCACCGTGGACCACCGCCGACGCTGCCATCCTCCTCGCCTCGCCGCGCCGCCCCTCCCCGACCTCTCCGTTGCCCTCCTCGACGACCGGAGCCGCTGCCCCGGCCGGACCCGAGCCGCCGCCGCCGTCTCACTCGTCGCCGGCGACTTCCGCCTCCGCGGTAACTTCCAGCTCCTCCCTCGTCGTCAGATCTGGATCCGATGGACCAGATCGATTCTGTTTTTTCTAAAGAAAAAAAAACCGTTTTCTGTGAAATAGCGAACGTTCTCTAGTTAGGCCTCGGTAGTGGATGAATTCGTCGCTTATGCTTCAGTAGCGAACGTTCGTTCGATAGGATTTTCCTTTTTATTTTAGTTTTCGGCCAGGGACGTAGATGTAATTAGTTTTTTTTCAGATTAGTCCCTAATCTTAAAACGATCACTACTTTTCAACCGTTTATCCAAATCTAACGAAACCAATGCCCGCTTCTTTGTTACTATCTCCTCTATCCAGTAATCCAACTCAAACAAGTTTTTGAAGGTTTAAAATTTGAATTAGATCATATTTGAATTTGAACTTCATTTGATCATAACTTGAGTTTCGTAACTCCGATTTAGTTGATTCTTTTCGCAAATCGAAGCTCTTGACCTAAACTTTCTGATAAGGCTAAATTCTTATAATTTTGGTACTGTTGGAAATTGTTTTACGTTGCAAGAGTTATTTGCTTGGTTTGATGTTTTCTGAATCGTCTTCTTCGTTCTTTCTGATCCTTTGAGTGATTGCTTATGTGTGGTTACTACTGCTTGCTTACGATAGATTGACCGGAGTGTGACGAGTAGAACTATCAAGAGTTTTGAGTGCGAATCATCTTCATCAACATTGCAGGCAAGTTCACACTTTGACCATATCCCTTTCATACCCAGTTTTCATTGCATTAGTTCAATCCTCAAACATTGCATGATTATGATGTCTTTAATTGTGGGTTGGGAAGTAGTTGCTGAGGTAGAACCTATTGCCCTGTTTATTATCAAACCCTTGGGAGTTACTTCTACGCGTTGCTTATATTGCCATGCTATGCTCGTAGACGTGGATTGGGTTTGAGTGATTTCCATGACAGATGTGAGATTGTTAATTAATGGTTTACTTAAGGTGGCAACTTAAATACATATATAGATGGATTGAGGCACCTGGGGAACCCAGTGTTGTCTGTTTTATTTTGGAAATCCCGGGGTATCCGTGTGATCTTCCTATGGACCGCCACCCAGGCTCAAAGAGAACTGAGTTTATTCATGCTAGAAACTTCCGTGTGCAGCCACAAGCTATTATGGGCTCTAGCATAGTTGAGTAAGTTACGTGAAGCTCTTGAAGAGGTAGATCAGCAGGTAGTGGGTTTTGTAGGTTTGGTATGATCTACCCGGAGTAGAGAGTTAATGTTTCTGAAAGACTGTGTCTCGGTCATCCGTTTCTCAAACACCATGTAGTGAGAGAAATCAACGGAGGCGATCGAGTCTTGTGGGGAAAAGTGTGCAAACCTCTGCAGAGTGTACAAACTAATCATGGTTAGCCGTGTCCCCGGTAATGGACAATCTTGAGTATCTAGTACTTGAAGTATCTTAAGTATCTCCTCATGTTACTTTAATTAATTTTGTTGGGTTTAATGATGATGTTATTAATTGGGATTGAGAATGCTGTCAACCATTCTCAATGTTTAACAACCACCATGATAGTTAAATAAAATTTATTCCTTTGCAGTAGGGAAAAATTGGCTTTTCGCAAAAACATTATAACCATAGAGCCTCCACCAGCCAAATATGCATGTAGTGATAGCCTTTATTCATCATTGCTCTATGGTGTGAATTTGCCAGTACATTCAATGTACTAACCCTTTGTGGCTGCAACGTCTCATGTTGCAGGATCTTACGACGAGTAAGTGATACGTTAGGGTTACGATTTCTACACTCAACTTTGCCGTTGGTGTTGATGGGAATCCACAACCTTGTTACTTCCGCTATTTGGGTTGAGGTAATGGTATTTACGTTACTTTATATATGTGATTTACCTCTGTTATAAATCCTCGAGTACTGTGTGTGTCAGCATACCGATCCAGGGATGACACTTAAGCACAGAGACTTGACCGTCTGAGGTCGGGTCGCTACAAGATGGTATCAGAGCACATGTTGACTGTAGGACGTGACCCTAGAAACTAGCAAGCCCATAGGAAAGATTTTTCTCTACAACTTTCTTTTCAAAAGAATCTTTTACCTCTCTTATTTTTGAGCTTATTCAAATATTCCCTTTTAGTGAGACCATACCCCTTTTCCCCTTTTGACCCCTCGAGGATTCGTATGATGAGACCACTCCAAGAAGGACCAGATATCAGGACAACCACGACCACTATGATATGAAGGAGATTTTACCATGCATTTGAATAATGGAAACTACAACGATTGAAGACTCCGAAGACTAGGAGAATTTGAGGGATATGAAGAATTTCCAAATTTGGTATGACCAAGGAAGGCTACACTTATGGAACTTGACAGACTATGGAAGTTGTCAATACCTGAGATCAAGGTGTATCGGAGAAAGACCGGAACATGGAGCATTAGAACTCAAAGTTTTGTCAAGAAAACCCTAAGGCAGGAGATATCAACTACGGAATGATAGCTCATGGAAATGACAAGAGCAGAAACATGGACATTCAAGATATTATCGCTCTCTTATGCTATTATTACCGTGTTGAGTTAAGCATGCACTCCTTCGGAAGTAAAGCATGCACTCCTTCGGAAGTATTGGATAGTAGAAAGCTGATGGAGCACCCATCAGCAAAGGATGCAGTTTTAACCTTAGCTAGTGTATCGCCAGGATCTGGAGTATTACATAAAGGATTTTAGAGGGACCTTTAGGTAGTCATATTTGACAAGGAGGTAATTCGTGAAGAACTCAGGAACCAGAAGCTGAAGTAGCCAAACTGGAGGAACAAAACCTCGAGATACAAGAGATTTTTCAGGAACTGAAGGACATTAGGACCATGGTTCATGCCAAGGATGTTGAAACCCAGAAGTTTGGAATGCAACCCCAGAAATATTAAAGGATGTCATGAGAGACTTCGCGTCAACAGAGATGATCTAAAAAAAGACTTGAGAAGGATAAGCATGACCGAAAGAAGCCATCGGAGACATGAACAAGACTTGAAGATTTTGCAACATTGAGATCTATAGACCATTAGAAGACCCAACCCCTGTTATATACTTATGTTGGATGCGACGATTGTGAGCTGTCATTTGTTTGTTACTTTTTTGACAGCCACAATAAAATCCGCCTTTTCAAAACTTTTGTTTGTATTGTGTGCATCCCTCTCTATCTCTCTTATCCCACCCCAAAACCCATGGACCCCATAGAGGAGGAATGGAGATGAGCTCATATTATCTAGACCGATGAGTCAATTGGAGACGGACCGATGGATTCAGAACATGGAGAGTCACATGAAGAATAACCCTATAGCCGGAAAGGATATGACCCAGCATGCTCTTGAGTGCTTTGAAAGAGGTGCCACTACCTAGTAGAGGATGTACCAAACCATCAATGGATGGCAAGGAGTAACCACTTGGAAGGAATTTAAGTGGACTTTATTAAAGTCTTGGCTTGTGTCCCAGAAATTGAGGCCTTATGGAAAGGATATGAAGAAACCTTATGCATACAAGCTTTGTGGGGAAATAGGACACAACCATAAAGAAAACAAGGACGAATACCCTCATAATCGGAGTATTACCAAAGGAGTTAGCCGAGGATCTTAGGGAATTTTAGTTGGAAATTGTTCCCAAAGGTTTTGTTGCAGAAGTGGAAGTTCAGTCTACATTGCTGGGAAAGATCCGTGAAGCTCATAAGGATGACAAAGAGATTGCTGAGGTAAGAGAGAGGATGAGCAAAGGAAAGGCCAAAGGTTTTCGTAAGGAGGAGCACGACACCTTATGGTTTGAGGGTAGTGTATATGTGCCCAATAATGCAGAGATCAGGAAGTTAATACTTCAGGAGGCTCATGACTTGCCATACTCGATTCGCCCTGGAAACACCAAGATGTATTTGGATTTGAAGGAGCATTTCTAGTGGACTGGTATGAAGAAGGATATTGTCGAGTATGTAGTCGTAGGTGATGTATGCCAGAGAGAGTAAAAGCAGAGCATCATAATCCAGCAGGATTACTACAGCCTATGCCGATACCCGAATGGAAGTGGGGATAAGCTTGGCATGGATTTCATTACCAGATTTCCCAGAACCCGAACGGGATATGACTCTATCTAGGTAGTAGTTGATTCTCTTGACCAAAGTGGCTCACTTTATCCCAGTGAAAACCACATATACAAGTGCGAAGTTGGCCAAGATATATATGACCAGGATCGTATGTCTGCATGGAGTTCCGAGGACCATCGTATCAGATAGAGGAACACAGTTTACCTCAAAGTTTTGGAATCAGCTGCACCAGACTTTGGGTACTAGGCTAGCGTTTAGTACAGCCTTTCTTCCGCAGACAGATGGATAAATCGAGAGAGTCAATCAGATTCTAGAGAACATGTTGAGAGCGTGTGGGCTAGATTATGGAACTAGCAGTGAGGATAATCTACCTTACGCGGAGTTCTCATACAACAACAGTTACCAAGCCAGTTTGAAGATGGCCCCTTTTGGAGCTTTGTATGGGATAAGGAGCCAGACACCGTTGATGTGGGATAAAGTTGGAGACTGTCAGTTGTTTGGACCAGATTTGATCAAAGAGTCAGAAGAGAAGGTTAAGTTGATTCGAGATAGATTGAAGGTAACTCAGTCCAGGCAGAAGAGTTATGCAGACTCAAAAATGCAAGGAGGTAGTCTATGAAATTGGAGACATAGCATGTCTTCGTGTGTCCCCTCTGCGAGGAGTTAAATGATTTGGAGTTAAGGGAAAGTTAGCCCCGAGATTTGTAGGACCATACTGAGTTTTGGAGCATATGGGAGAAGTGGCCAACAAGTTGGAATCACCCGAAGGACTATCAGGAGTTCATGATGTGTTTCAGGTTTCCCAGTTGAAGAAGTGCCATGCAGAGGTGGCCAATAGTACCCTGTGAGGATGCTTGATCCTAGAAAGGATAATGATGTTCCACGAAGTGGAGTATGGACTCATAAGTACGAGTTTTATCTCAATATGTGGGATACCCCAAGAGTATGAAGGGATGAAGTACTGTTGGATATAAAGGAGATATGATGTTGGAAGTATGGAGCAATGGTGACTCTATGATGAGTCGGAGTAATCACGTCTTAGTTTGGTACAAGTAGAAGGAAGGAAGACAGTACAATGAGATGGATTTAAGAATGCTAGGAAACTGGATGTTGGAATAATGATTAGTTGCCCTGAGGATGAGTTCAAAGTATACAAGTGATGAGATGGGCCATAACCCACAGGCCCCAGGACCTGCCAAGAAGCCAGCACACTCTTGCTGAAGGAGAAACCCTGGAAGAAGAGGATATGCCTTTATCAACCAACGATCTTATAGGAGTAACGCAAAACCTGAGAGTTGTGAAGGAACGATAGATGCTTGTTTGGCTTGCAGAATCCATGGATTTATCCGAACCTAGTTCGTTGACAAGAGAAATTCTGCAATGCTTGTGAGTATGACCGAGTGTTAGAATGCGAGATTCGCTAAACCATGTACAAGGTAATTATTTGGGTGCGGGATGGATTGATCACCATACCGACTTACTCTTATTGTTCGCCTTGCTATATGGGATGGTAAATCTGAGTGACTTACCTATAGTAGAGAGACGACGATCAAAACCTTGTTTGAACCTTAGAATGGTATAAGTATTTTCCCTTGTACAAGGCAGTTGTTGCCAATAGTAAGATATACGGTGAGGTTCGACCCAGACCCATTTCCTGCAAGAGAAACCATAAATTGTTGACCACCATGAGATATCGATATTTGTTTAGTATTGGCACCAGACCCTTCAGCTAAGAAGATCCAGTCCTGAAGGACCTTACCAAGATGAAAGGACAGAAGAATTGCGGTAAAGGTTATGCCACTACCGGAAGAGCCCAGAGAAGGAAATTTTTCAAAGGATCTGAGAAGATCGACACTGTCAACAATAAGGATGGAGTATATGAGTTTTGATGGAACCGTAATCATGCTTCTAAGGGTGGTAGCACCCGAGACCCCGGAGAGGATCGATGGATTTTGAAGACCCCCTACCCGAACCTATTTCTTGCTAGCCTCTTCGAATCTCGAGGACGAGATTCATTTTAAGGGTGATAGGTTTGTAACATCCCAAAATTCTAAATTTTGGAATGTTATAAACAAATAGATAGTTTTGATTGATTGATTGATTGAGTGAAATTCGAAACTTTTTGAAAGTTAAATGAGAGGGAATAAAAGGACTTTCCCAAACTTTCATTTTCATTTCTGCTCTTCATGAATTCAATTTTTTTTCCAAATACAAAACCCTTGAGCGAATATGATATGACTTCTTCCATTTAATTAAATGAAAGGGTATTTGAAAATATTTGAATTTTATTTGGAAATATTTCAATTCATAAACTTCATGCAACTCAATGGTTTTCATGAGAGAAGATAAAATGACTTCTTCAAATTATATGAAATATGAGTTGGGAGTTTAAAAGGATCAAATTTAAAGTCCTTTTGGAAATCATTTCCAGTTTGGAGTTATTTGGATTTTATTCAAATTATTTTTCTCCAAAAATAAAATATATACAAAATAGGGTAACATGATTCCCTACAGTAGAAAATTGGAGAGAAATTAATTTGAAATTATTTTGGTATTTTTAAAATGATTTTTTTGGATTTTATTAGAGCAGTAGCACTGTTTGCTTTATTTGAATTTTTGTGAATTTTATTTGATCCTAGAATAATGTTCATATTGTAGGAAATATTTTTCTGAATTTTTTTATATATTATATGCCTAGGTTCTATTTTTGTTTTATTATGTTTTTGTTTATTTCCGTTGTGTTAAAAAAACTTTCCCCACCGACTGGGCTGGCCCAGCTCCTCAGCCAGGCCCAGCCCAGCCGCACCGCTCGCCCCCGACCTCGGACTCCCGAGCACGCACGCGCCGCCGCCGTGCCCGATCCGGCAACCGCCACCGCCTCGTCGTTGCCCCTCCCCCACGCCTCCACGCCTCGCCCCCCTTCATAAATACCAATGCCGGCCCCGGGCCCCGCCTCTCTCCCCTCGCGCCGTCGCCCTTGCGCCGCAAGCCGCCACTCCGGCGAGATCCACCGCCGCCGCCCCTGCTCCGTCCCGTCGTCGTGGACCACCGCCGACGCCGCCATCCTCGTCGCCTCGCCGCGCCACCCCTCCCCGACCTCTCCGTTGCCCTCCTCGACGACCGGCACCGCTGCCCCGGCCGGACCCGAGCCGCCGCTGCCGTCTCACTCGTAGCCAGCGACTTCCGCCTCCGCGGTAACTCCCAGCTCCTCCCTCGCCGTCAGATCTGGATCCAATGGACCAGATCGATTCTGTTTTTTCTAAAGAAAAAAAAACCGTTTTCTGTTAAATAGCGAACGTTCTCTAGTTAGGCCTCGGTAGTGGACGAATTCGTCGCTTATGCTTCTGTAGCGTTCGTTCGATAGGATTTTCCTTTTTATTTTTAGTTTTCAGCCAGGGACGTAGATGTAATTAGTTTTTTTCAGATTAGTCCCTAATCTTAAAACGATCACTACTTTTCAACCGTTTATCCAAATCTAACGAAACCAACGCCCGCTTCTTTGTTACGATCTCCTCTATCCAGTAATCCAACTCAAACAAGTTTTTGAAGGTTTAAAATTTGAATTAGATCAGATTTGAATTTGAACTTCTTTTGATCATAACTTGAGTTTCGTAACTCCAATTTAGTTGATTCTTTTCGCAAATCGAAGCTCTTGACCTAAACTTTCTGATAAGGCCAAATTCATATAATTTTGGTACTGTTAGAAATTGTTTTACGTTGCAAGAGTTATTTGCTTGGTTTGATGTTTTCTGAATCGTCTTCTTCGTTCTTTCTGATCCTTTGAGTGATTGCTTATGTGTGGTTACTACTACTTGCTTACGATAGATTGACCGGAGTGTGACGAGTAGAACTATCAAGAGTTTTGAGTGCGAATCATCTTCATCAACATTGCAGGCAAGTTCACACTTTGACCATATCCCTTTCATACCCAGTTTTCATTGCATTAGTTCAATCCTCAAACATTGCATGATTATGATGTCTTTAACTTGTGGGTTGGGAAGTAGTTGCTGAGGTAGAACCTATTGCCCTGTTTATTATCAAACCCTTGGGAGTTACTTCTACGCGTTGCTTATATTGCCATGCTATGCTCGTAGACGTGGATTGGGTTTGAGTGATTTCCATGACAGATGTGAGATTGTTAATTAATGGTTTACTTAAGGTGGCAACTTAAATACACATCTGGATGGATTGAGGCACCTGGGGAACCCAGTGTTGTCTGTTTTATTTTGGAAATCCCGGGGTATCCGTGTGATCTTCCTATGGACCGCCACCCAGGCTCAAAGAGAACTGAGTTTATTCATGCTAGAAACTTCCGTGTGTAGCCACAAGCTATTATGGGCTCTAGCATAGTTGAGTAAGTTACATGAAGCTCTTGAAGAGGTAGATCAGCAGGTAGTGGGTTTTGTAGGTTTGGTATGATCTACCCGGAGTAGAGAGTTAATGTTTCTGAAAGACTGTGTCTCGGTTATCCATTTCTCAAACACCATGCAGTGAGAGAAATCGACGGAGGCGATCGAGTCTTGTGGGGAAAAGTGTGCAAACCTCTGCAGAGTGTACAAACTAATCATGGTTAGCCGTGTCCCCGGTAATGGACAATCTTGAGTATCTAGTACTTGAAGTATCTTAAGTATCTCCTCATGTTACTTTAATTAATTTTGTTGGGTTTAATGATGATGTTATTAATTGGGATTGAGAATGCTGTCAACCATTCTCAATGTTTAACAACCACCATGATAGTTAAATAAAATTTATTCCTTTGCAGTAGGGAAAAATTGGCTTTTCGCAAAAACATTATAACCATAGAGCCTCCACCAGCCAAATATGCATGTAGTGATAGCCTTTATTCATCATTGCTCTATGGTGTGAATTTGCCAGTACATTCAATGTACTAACCCTTTGTGGCTGCAACGTCTCATGTTGCAGGATCTTACGACGAGTAAGTGATACGTTAGGGTTACGATTTCTACACTCAACTTTGCCGTTGGTGTTGATGGGAATCCACAACCTTGTTACTTCCGCTATTTGGGTTGAGGTAATGGTATTTACGTTACTTTATACATGTGATTTACCTCTGTTATAAATCCTCGAGTACTGTGTGTGTCAGCATACCGATCCAGGGATGACACTTAAGCACAGAGACTTGACCGTCTGAGGTCGGGTCGCTACATGTGCAAAATCCTTGGCGCGATTGATTGCAGCGTATCCCGGATTTCATGGGATACAAAATTTTGGGGAAGCGCGCAGGACGGGGAGCGCCAAAGTAGGTGGAGCAGATAAACAGTGGTGCCTCGATTTCCATGCCGCCTTTTCGCCATGTACATTGCGCGCGAATTTTGCGGGATTTGACAGGATAGCCTGGTCCCACGCGTCAGCCACTCGGAAGCAGCCCTTTACAAGGCGACGGGGCCGAGGTGTCTGCATTATGCACGCATGTTTCTCTTTCTTCTTCCCCTGCTTCTCCACCGCATCCAGCTCTTCTGCTCTCAACGCTGCCGCTCTGCCACCGTGGTGAAGGACAAGATGGCGGCGCTAGAGCATGCGAAGAAGGCGACGGGGGCGGCGAAAGGCAAGAAGTAGAACCACGGGTCGTCATCGCACGCAGGGCTGCCGCCAGGCTGGATCCAGGGCGATTGGATCCGGTCTTCGCTCCGGCAAGAAGATCTGGACGAGCTGGCGGAGTCCGGACTGATCGCCAAGGGTACGGCAAGGCTGCCTGAGGGGGAGATGGAGCCGCAACCTCGACTGGGTGAGTGTGTACTCCTTGCCACCCACGTCGGCCGAGGATTTTCGCTCCCTCCGCACCACTTCTTCGGTGCTTAACTCCACCATTTTTCTCCCAATACCATCACGTAGCTGGCCGCGTTTGTGTCGATGTGTGAAAACTTTTGGGGTGTCGACCGCACTGGGGTCTTTTCAAACATATCTTCACCATTCGTTCCCAGTCGGTGAAGAAAGCAAAAATGAGTGACTCGAAGACCCATGTCATCCAGATGTGTGGGGGTTTGGGTATTCAGAAGAGGCATAGGAGTTCTTTCCCTGCTATGACTCTCCTTGAATCGGTTAGAGGCTGGCAGTCGACCTGGTTCTACTGCCAGGATGTCGCAACTCCAGGTCAGTCGATTGGCCTTCCCCACTTCACTTTTGACCGTGTCCAGACTCCTTCTCCACTGAAAGTGACTGCTGCTGAGAACATGGAGACGAAGATGTTGGTTGAGAAAGTGGTCCAACTGATTAATGAGGGTGTCACTAGCCTGGACCTGCTGGAAGTATTCCTCAGTCGACGCATCCAGCCTCTTCAGGCCCGTGACCATCCTATGTGGCTGTACTCTGGATCTGAAGACACCGCTCGGGTTCATCCAGAGGAAGTGCCACCCAAGACCGTGGCCATGTGGTTGAAGAGCATCACAGGCAACCAGGACAACCCCAGAGGAGCCAGGCGAGTCATCCCCTTCAGCGACGACAATCAACCCGACAAGGTATGCTCTTTATTCCGACTGTCTTGCATATATGTTCCGACTGTGCTTGATCTCAACTGACTTTTACTCGACTTTTTGTCTTGTAGGTTTTCACCGAGATGTATTCGATGCCCAACGGCGAACAAGCTCTGGAGCAGGACTAGGAGGGAGAGGCCAGCGCAGAGAAGAGTGGTGAATGGGAGTCTTCGGATGAAGAGGAGGAGGAGGAGAGCGAGGAGTCGGACGATGAGGAATAAGTCGACTCGCCACCACGCTCCGAACGCCAATCCAAGCAGCACCATGACCCGGTGGGCGGGCGCGGGAAGAATGTGGCTCCGAGTACCCACACTCAAAAGCACACTCGGACGTCGACTCCGGAGCCGACAGAGAAGGTCGCCAAGCAGCCCAAGGTTGCTCCTCCAAAGGCTCGGAATACTTTGCCACGAATCAAGATGGATGTCCCTGTTGCTTCGGGGTGAGTATCTTGCTTGTGTTTATATAGGCCGACTGAAGTTTTTGTTCTGACCAACCGGATCATGTATCTTTCTAGCCCCACCTCTGCTGCCACTGACATGGACATCGACAAGGCACCAGGAGACGAGGAGACCGACGATGCAGCCACCTCTCGACCTGGTAAGTCCGTTCGACCAGGCTTCATTTAGTCGAGTGGATCATCAGTCGGCTGAATTTCCGATATTTCTCTCTTTCTGTAGTTCCGCAAGAGGTCGTTGTGCTCCCTGACGATGAAGAAGAAGAAGCGCCTCTACAGGATAGGAGGAAGAGGAGTGGGAGCTCAAGCAGGAGGAGGCTTGAAGTTCAAGTCCCTCAGTCGACGCCGGCGCTTGAGGCGGTGGTCAAACATTCCGGAGATCCAGTTCGGACCAACGTCACATTCGCCAACCCGCTGATGACTGATCGTCCGTTGGGGTTGACTACTCCGACTCCTGCCGCTCCAGTGCAACTCCACGCGTCTGACCCAGTAGCTGCTTTGACCGCCTTGGAGCCATCACTCTTCGCTGCATATCAAACCCCAGACGATTCGCCGAGTGCTGCCATGGAGGCTCTTCGCCAGGTGAACCTTGTCATGGAGCAGGTGAAGGTGATGCACGAGGCTAGTCAGGTGGCATATAACACCAGCACTACCCTGCAGACCAATGTTCAGGTCAGCGAACTCCGACTGAACTTTTGAATGATGTTTTATATCCGATCACCCACTGGGGTGTGCCTTTGTTTAGAGTTTAGGAAATCTTCCACTTCATTCGACTCGAGCTGAGTCTTAGTAATCTGTCTGGACCAGTGGGGGCACGCCGAGTGCACCCACTGGGTGTAGTCCCCGAGACCACGGTCGACTGCTGGCAGTCGACTGAGGTCTTAGAATCTTCTCTTTTTTTGACTCACGCTAGGCAGACCCTGCTGAGTGTTGATCTGAACCAGTGGGAGCATGCCGAGTGCACCCACTGGGTGTAGTCCCTGAGACCACGGTCGACTGCTGGCAGTGGTCTGAGGTCTTAGAATCTTCTCTTTTTTTTGACTCGCGCTGGGCAAACCCTGCTGAGTGTTGATCTGAACCAGTGGGGGCACGCCGAGTGCACCCACTGGGTGTAGTCCCCGAGACCACGGTCAACTGCTGGCAGTCGGCTGAGGTCTTAGAATCTTCTCTTTTTTTGACTCACGCTAGGCAGACCCTGCTAAGTGTTGATCTGAACCAGTGGGGGCACGCTAAGTGCACCCACTGGGTGTAGTCCCGAGACTACTGTTGAATATTTGATTCGGCAGTAGTCTTAGAGTAACTTTTCATTGTCATTATCTCTTATTTCTGCCGACTAACATATCTCTCTCGCTGACTGCAGAGGTCTTGTGATCTTGGAGCTCGACTTTCCGAGTTAAAGAAGAAGCATATCAGCGTTGAACTTGATCTTGAACTCGCAAAGAAGAACCTCAAGACTGCTCAACAAGAGACGACCATCATGGGAGGTAACCATTCGACTCTTGCCTACTTAGTAGCTCGCGTCTTTCACTCCTTTTTCTTTCAGTCTCTTTGAACCGAGTGACTTCACACAAGCAGATGTGCGTAGTGAAAACCGTCAACTTCAGGCTCGTCTGAAGAGTGTTGTTTCTTTAGAGAGAATGAAGGAAACTTTGGAGAAGAAGGACCAGGACCTTACAGCTGCTCAGAAGGAAGCACGTGGTAAGACAACGCTTGGGGACCAGAAGCTGGCTTCAGTCGGCAAGTTGTAAGAGGAGAACGCGAAGTTGAAGACCGCCATCTCGGAAGCCAATCGGGAAGTCGAGCAACTAAAGAAGGACAAGGAAAACCTGACCACTGAAGTTGGAGGCCTCAGAGCCAAGATAAGCAAGCTAGAGTCCTATCTGGGATAACTTGCCGTGAAACTAGTTCTGAAGCTTGAAGGTACGGTCACTCGACTGGTTAATTGCCTTCAATTGAAGTATGTTGTAATATTGCCGACTCACTATTTTTCACGATGGAACAGAACTTTGTCAGGATTTTGAAGCTGAAATCGGGCGGGTCGAGACAGGTCTCGACCCCATCAATTATCCCGTGAAAGATGACGGTGCGATGAACTTGCTGCGATTGGAATCATGCTTGGACAGCGTTGTTGCCTACCTGGCTCGACTGAAGGCTGCGATGACCCGAGTGGATGCCGAACTCTGGCCTCAGGCGGAACTTTCTCAAGACCTCGAGTCGCTGACGGCTCGACTCAATCAGATTCCTGGCCAAGGGCAAGAGTGGAAGAAGTCATCCGCTCATTGTGGCACCGACGTCGCCCTATCATTTGTTCGAGTGCACTGCAAGGAGGCTAGAGAAGACAAGTTGGCGGCCCTCAAGGTTGTGAATACTAAGAAGCACGACTTCCAGTCCTTCATGGACACCTTCCTTGAGTCAGCCACTCGTATTGCTGACAGCATCGACCTTGACAGCTTCTGCGATCCAACCAGCCCTTCTCCTGCCGAGTGATCAAAAAATATTATGCTTCACCCTCATTTGCCTCGGAATGCCGAGTGATTTTGTAATCGTTGAAACTCCTTCGGGCCTGACGCCCGAGTACTTTAATCCGCAGTTAGAAACCTTTGGAATTATCTTTGAATATGTTGTGTTTATCTTTGAGTGAAACTCGTTCTTCTCTCGGATTGGTTTTTGTACTTTCAATGCAGCTTCTGAGGAAGGATCCGCAGTCGACTTGTTGGACGAGCCTTGAGCAGCACTGATCAGCTCATCAGCAAGGCACTGAGCAATGGTCTTGATGTTCCTGACAGCAGTTTGCCTTGGCGATAGCCGTTGGATGAGCCTTTGACAGTGCGCACAATCTCGTCCTTCTTCTTGATGGTGCAGCCTCGGAGGGGGGGGGTCGTGGTCGACTCGCACCACTCGGCGGGATTGGTCAGCTCATGAAAGCATCTTGTCTTGGCGCTAGCTGTTGGATAAGCCTTTGGTAGCATTGATCAGCTCATCAGCAAGGCATTCAGCAATGGTCTTGACGTCCTGAAAGCGGCTCGCCTTGGCACCGGCTGTCGTATGAGCCTTTGACAGCGCGCACAATCTCGTCCTTCTTCTTGACGGTGCAAACCCGGGGGGAGGGGTCGTGGTCGACCCGTATCATTCGGTCGGATTTTTCGAACTTAGGCGAGTACTGGACTGCAGCTAAGCCCCCGAGTGAGAGGATTGCTCGCCACTCGGTAGGATTTTTTGTACTTAGGCGGGTACTGGACTGCAGCTAAGCCCTCAAGTGAGAGGATTTCTCGCCACTCGGTAGGATTTTTCAAACTTAGGCGAGTATTGGACTGCAGCTAAGCCCCTAGTGAGAGGATTGCTCGCCACTCGGTAGGACTTTTCAAACTTAGGCGAGTACTGGAC
>NC_041383.1:270705948-270740738 GCF_002162155.2 Triticum dicoccoides | reverse complement strand
ACACAATCTCGTCCTTCTTCTTGACAGTGCAGCCCCTGGGGGGGGGGTCATGGTTGACCCGTACCGTTTGGTAGGACCTTTTAAACTTAGGCGAGTACTGGACTGCAGCTAAGCCTCTGAGTGAGAGGCTGGCTCACCACTCGGTAGGATTTTCTAACACTTAGGTGAGTACTGGACTGTAGCTAAGCCTCCGAGTGAGAGGCTGGCTCACGACTCGGTAGGATTTTCTAACACTTAGGCGAGTACTGGACTGCAGCTAAGCCTCCGAGTGAGAGGCTGGCTCACCACTCGGTAGGATTTTTTTAACACTTAGGCGAAACAGATCCGCAGCTAAGCCTCCGAGTGAGAGGCTGGATCACCACTCGGTAGGATTTTCTCTTCAACTTAGGCGAAACGGATTTGCAGCTAAGGCACCCACTCGGGGATTTTTAGACCATGTAAAAAATGAACAACAATCATTCGGAAGACTGTAAAATCATGTCTTTTGATAATCAAACTAAAAGGTACTTCTTATTACATCTCAACAGTCTGAATGCTTTAAGAGTAAAAGGGGCGGAGCAGTCCACATTCCAAGAGCGTGGCTCATCTTTATTGTGCTCGATGTTGAAAAGATGATATGCTCCATTGTGGAGCACTTTGGTGACGACGAAAGGGCCTTCCCAAGTAGGAGCGAGCTTGTGTGGTTTCTGCTGGTCCACTCGAAGAACCAAGTCTCCCTCCTGAAATGCCCGACCCCTAACATTTCTGGCATGGAATCGACGCAGGTCTTGTTGATAAATGGTCGACCGGATCAAGGCTATCTCTCTTTCTTCTTCTAGGAGATCGACTGCATCTTGCCGAGCCTGTTCTGCTTCCTCTTCTGAGAAGAGCTCGACTCGAGGCGCATTGTGGAGCAGATCACTCGGGAGTATAGCTTCAGCTTCGTGGACTAAGAAGAATGGAGTTCGACTAGTCGACCGATTAGGAGTTGTCCTCAATCCACAAAGTACTCATGGAAGTTCATCGACCCAGGCCCCTGCTGCATGCTTGAGGTCACACATCAATCAGGGTTTCAGTCCTTTGAGAATCAATCCATTTGCTCTTTCAGCCTGCCCATTCGTCTGAGGATGGGCAACCGAAGCGTAATCGACCCTAGTGCCTTAGGAAGCACAAAAGGCTCTGAACTTGTCAGAGTCGAAGTTCGACCCGTTATCCGTGATGATGCTGTGCGGAACACCATATCTGAACATCAATTCTCTGATGAAACTTACAGCTGTACTTGCTTCAAGGTTTTTAATGGGCTTGGCTTTGATCCATTTGGTAAACTTGTCGGCTGCCACCAGCACATGGGTAAATCCACTCCCGCCAGTCCTCAGAGGTCCAACCATGTCCAAACCCCAGACAGCGAAAGGCCAGACGAGTGGAATAGTCTTCAGAGCTGACGCAGGCTTATGGGACATGTTGGAGTAAAACTTACAACCTTCACATTTGTCCACTATTTCTTTCGCCATCTCGTTGGCATGTGGCCAGTAAAATCCGGCTCGGTATGCTTTGGCCACGATGGTCCGAGAGGATGCATGGTGACCACAGGTCCCCGAGTGAATATCATTGAGGATCATTAGGCCTTCTTCTGGCGTGATGCATTTCTAGCAGACTCCAATTACACTTTCTCTGAACAACTGACCTTTTATCACGGTAAAGGCTTTAGATCATCGGACGATCTGTCGATCCTCTTCTTCATCCTCTGTAAGTTCTTTCCTAAGAATGTATGCAACGTATGGCACTGTCCAGTCGGGATTGACGACCAAAACCTCCATGACTAAGTCGACCACGGCTGGGATTTCGACTTCAGTCGGATCTGTGGCGCTCTTAGGCTGTGGGGACTCTTCAGTGAAAGGATCTTCCTGAACTGAAGGTGAATGAATATGCTCCAAAAACACATTGCTGGGAATGGCCTCTCTCTTAGAACCTATCTTTGCCAATTCATATGCAGCTTGATTTTTCAGTCGGGGTATATGGTGAAGCTCCAACCCTTCAAACTTCTTTTCCAACTTTCTTACCGCATTGCAATAAACCAGTCATGGCCGGGCTCCTGACTTCACACTCTTTCATCACTTGATTAACCACCAAATCCGAGTCTTCGTAGACCATAAGGCGAGGGACGCCGAGTGAAATGGCCATACGCAACCCGTATAAAAGTGCTTCATATTCAGCTTCATTATTGGAGGAATCAAAATGAATCTAGAGAACATAGCTAAGCTTGTCTCCATGGGGAGATACCAATACTACCCCAGCACCTGAACCATTCAGCATCTTGGATCCATCGAAGAACATAGTCCAATGCTCCGAGTGAACTTGAGTCGGCAGTTGCTGCTCAATCCACTCGGCAAGGAAATCTGTGATTGCTTGGGACTTGATAGCTTTCTTTGCCTCAAACTTGATATCCAATGGAATGAGTTCAATCGCCCATTTTGCCACTCGACCAGTTTCATCTCTGTTGTTCAGAATTTCAGATAATGGTGCGTCGCTGACGACTGTAATGGAGTGATAAGAGAAATAATGTGCAACCTTCTTCATGGTCATGTAGATTCCATAGACAAGCTTCTGATAATGTGGATATCGTTGCTTGGATGGAGTCAAAACTTCAGAGAGATAATATACTGGGTGCTGAACCTTGTAAGCCTTTCCTTCTTCTTCTCACTCGACCGTGATTACTGTACTAACAACTTGTCCAGTGGCTGCAATATAAAGCAGTAAAGGCTCTTTGCTGATTGGCGCAGCAAGCACCGGCTGGGTGGAAAGCAGGGCTTTGAGCTCTGCAAACGCTACATCAGCTTCATTGGTCCACTCGAACTTATCAGATTTCTTCATCAATCGGTAAGGAGGTAAGGCCTTTTCACCGAGACGAGAAACGAATCGAGTCAAGGAAGCCAAACAACCAGTAAGCTTCTGAACGTCATGCACACGCACAGGGCATTTCATTCGGAGGATGGTATCAACTTTTTCTGGATTGGCGTCAATCCCTCGTTCGGAAACGAGAAAACCGAGTAACTTTCCACCTGGAACTCCGAATGTGCACTTTGACGGATTAAGCTTGATATCATACCTTCTTAGGTTGGCAAAGGTTTCTGCGAGGTCAGTCAGTAGGTCGGAACCTTTGCGAGACTTGACCACAATGTCGTCCATGTATGCTTCCACATTCCGACTGATTTGAGTGAGCAGGCACTTCTGAATCATTCTCATGAATGTGGCTCCGACATTTTTAAGACCAAATGGCATGGTGACATAGCAAAAGCACCCGAATGGGGTGATGAAGTCTGTTTTTATTTCATCGGGACCATACAGTCGGATCTAATGATACCCGGAATATGCATCTAAAAAAGACAAGCGCTCACACCCTGCCGTCGAGTCAACAATCTGATCGATGCGGGGGAGAGGGAAATGATCTTTCGGGCAGGCCCGATTGATATGCTTGAAATCAATGCACATACGAAGTGAATCGTCCATCTTAGGGACCATGACTACATTGGCAAGCCACTCGGAGTGGTAGATCTCACGAATGAACTCTGCTGCCAGGAGCAGAGCCACTTCCTCGCCAATTGCCTTTCTCTTCTGCACGGTGGACCACCGAAGATGCTCTTTGACGGATTTTACCTTGGGTTCGACACGCAAACGGTGCTCAGCCAGTTCTCTGGGTACACCCGACATGTCAGAAGGTTTCCATGCAAAGATGTCTCAGTTCTCACGGAGGAATTGGATGAGCGCTTCTTCCTATTTGCTGTCGAGTGTCATTGATATATGAGTCGGTGCGGCATTGGGATCGGTCGGGTGAATATGAATCGGCTTCGTTTCACCAGACGACTGAAATGCAGAATCTGTGGCAGGCTTATTAGCTCGGAGCAAATCACTTGGATCTGCATTCTTCTGATACTCTTGAAATTCAACTGCTGCCATTTGTGCATCGGCAATTTTGGAACCCTTCTGGAAGCACTCCTCTGCCTTCTGCCGATTGCCAGTAACTGTTATCACACCTCTGGGGCCAGGCATCTTCAACTTGAGGTACACGTAACATGATCGAGCCATAAAACGTGCGTAGGCAGGCCTACCCAGAATGGCATGATAAGCACTCTGGAAATCCACAACTTCAAATGTCAATTTTTCCTTACGGTAATTCTTGTAATCACCGACAACCACGTCAAGTGCGATCTGGCCGAGTGATTCGGTTTTCTTCCCAGGGATAATGCCATGGAAACTCATATTGCTCTCGCTAAGTTTAGACATCGGAATGCCCATGCCCTTCAAAGTTTCAGCATAAAGGATGTTCAGGCCGCTTCCACCATCCATTAGCACTTTGGTCAGTCTAGTGCCTTCGACCACTGGTCGACCACCAAGGCTTGCCTCCCAGGGGTGGCTATGCGAGCAGGGTGATCAGACTGGTCGAATGTGATGGCTGGCTGAGACCATTTCAGGTATGTGGTCGTTGTCGCCGGAGCGACCATATTCACTTCTCTGTTGATAACTTTCAACCGACTCTTGCTCTCAACATCAGCAAAAATCATGAGGGTGGAATTGACTTTGGGATAACCGTCATCTTCCTCTTCGTCCTTGTCCTTGTCCGACTCTTTTTCCTTCCCACTGGGCTGTTTCTCTCGGAACTGCTGGATCAGGAGTCGACATTGTCGAGTGGCATGCTTAGGGTAAATCAGATTACCCTCTTCGTCTTTCTTCGTGTGGATGTGACACAGTAAATCCAACACATTATTTCCTGCTTGATCCTTTACTTTCTTAGGGGGCCAGGGCCCTTTAGGTTTTCGCTTAAACTTTCCTTGAGTCACTGCTGCAATCTCACCGGGTGCTGCAGGCTCGGCCTTACGTTTCTATTTCCGATTGGAATTACCTCCACCGGCCTCTTGGCCGACTGGTTTACCCTTTCCGCAATGGAGTCGATCCTCTTCTTCTCTGTTAGCGTACCGGGTAGCTATTTCCATCATCCGAGTCAGAGTCATATCTCCAATCCGACCGAACTTCAGGACCAACTCTCAATATTTGACGCCTTCCTTGAAGGCACACACTGCTTGATGCTCTGATACATTTTCAATGGTGTGATGCAAAGTGGTCCACCTCTAAATGAAATCCCTTAGAGTCTCACTCGGTTTCTGCACACAATGCTGCAACTCTGTCAATCCTGCTGGCCGCTTGCAAGTGCCCTTAAAAGTTCTGACGAACACTCGAGCCAACTCTTCCCAACTATATATATTGTTTGGGGCTAACTGAGTCAACCACGCTCGGGCCGACCCTTCTAACATCAGAGGAAGATGTTTCATTGCCACTTCATCATTCTTGCCACTAATCTGCATAGCCACTCGGTAATCCTCAAGCCAAGTTTCAGTCTTGGACTCTCCGGTGAACTTACTGACTCCAGTCGCCAACCTGAAGTTGGGTGGAATCACTGCAGCCCTGATGGCTCTGCTGAAACATTTTGGAACCGAAACATGCACTCTACTGCCGGTTGGACGATCTTTGCCAGGGTCTTCTCTATGCGCTCTGTTCCGGTCGACTAGACCTTGAACGAGGATAGATCTTGCATCGGAGCCTAGCTCTCTTGGGTCAACTAGTGCTCTCCGATTGCCACTGTGACGACGTCTATCATCGTACTGCCGAGGCACATATGATGCACTCCTCGGAGGAGGTGTAGGCACATGACGGCAATTGTCGCGGTCGAGTTGGTGATCATACTGCCCACGGCCTTCACGCCGCATGTCACGCCCTCGATGCGGCTATATCTCCCACGTGTCGAAGCACGACTTAGAGGCATAACCGCATTGAAAGCAATGTCGCAAGTGAGGTAATCTTCACACAACCCATGTAATACATAAGGGAAAGAGATACATAGTTGGCTTACAATCGCCACTTCACACAATTACATGAATAAAGCATTACATCATCCAGATACAATCAAGGTCCGACTACGGAACCAAAATAAAAGAAGAACCCCAAATGCGACAAAGGTCCCCGATCGACCCCAACTGGGCTCCACTACTGATCAACTAGAACGAAACAACACAAAGGGCAAGATCTTCATCGAGCTCCTCCTTGAGCTTGGTTGCGTCATCTGCACGGTAACATAGGCACCTGCAAACTGGTTTTGGAAGTATCTGTGAGCCACGGGGACTCAGCAATCTCGCACCCGCGAGATCAAGACTATTTAAGCTTATAGGAAGGATGGAGTAATGAGGTGGAGCTGCAGCAAGCGACTAGCATATATGGTGGCTACAATCGCAAAAGAGAGCGAGAAGAGAGGGCAAAGCACGGTCGATAAAAGTATGATCAAAAAGTGATCCTATAGCAACCTACGTCAAGCATAGCTCCAACACCGTGTTCACTTCCCGGACTCCGCCGAGAAGAGACCATCACGGTTACACACGCGGTTGATGTATTTTAAATAAGGTCAACTTTGGGTTTTTCTACAACCGGACGTTAACAAATTCCCATCTGCCCATAACCGCGGGCACGGCTTTCGAAAGATAATACCCTGCAGGGGTGTCCCAACTTAGCCCATCACAAGCTCTCACGGTCAACAAAGGAATAGACCTCCACCCGAGACGTTTCGATCAGACTCGGTATCCCGGTACAACAAGACATTTCGACAGGGTAAAACTAAACCAGCAACACCGCCCGAATGTGCCGACAAATCCCGATAGGAGCTGCACATATCTCTTTCTCAGGGCACACTCAGATGAGCAATCCGTACAACTAAAACCAAACCTCGAGTTTCCCCGAGGGGGCGCTGCACAGGGCTCTAGTTCGGACCAACACTCAGAGGAGCACTGGCCTGGGGGGGTTAGAATAAAGATGACCCTTGAGTCTGCAGAACCCAAGGGAAGGTGGTAGGTTGTTAGTGCAAATGGTAAAACCAATGTTGGGCATTGCTGGAAGAGCTTTACTTAAGGCGAACTGTCAAGGGGTTCCCATTATAGCCCAACCGTGTAAGGAACGCAAAATCCGGGAACATAACACCGATATGACGGAAACTAGGGCGGCGAGAGTGGAACAAAACACCAGGCATAAGGCCGAGCCTTCCACCCTTTACCAAGTATATAGATGCATTAATTAAATAAGATATATTGTGATATCCCAACCAGTAAACATGTTCCAACAAGGAACAACATCTCCATGTTCCAACAAGGAACAAACTTCAATCTTCACCTGCAACTAACAACGCTATAAGAGGGGCTGAGCAAAGCGGTAACATAGACAAACAACGGTTTGCTAGGACAAGGTGGGTTAGAGGCTTGGTTCAACAATATGGGAGGCATGACAAGCAAGTGGTAGGTATCGCGGCATAGGCAAGCAAAAGAGCGAGCAACTAAGCAAGCAAAGATAGAAGTGATTTCGAGGGTATGGTCATCTTGCCTGAGATCCCGCAAGGAAGAAGAACGAATCCAAGAAGAAGACAAACGGTCGTAGACGAACAAATCCTCACAACTCCTGAACGAAACCGAAGCTAACGAGAGAAGCAACCCGGAAAGAAACAAACAACATAGTAAACACACAAGCATAAACAAGTCATGATGCACAAACAAGTATGATGCATGTCCGGTTTAATGAGGCATGGCATGGCAAAGTGCAACAAACAATACTACAAGTTAAGTGGAGCTCAATATGCAACGAGGTGCATGTTGACGGAACACCACATCAATCATTTAGTTATCTCTCGTTTAAGCTACCCAACAATATTAACTGTTGTTAAACATGGCAAGAGGTGAAGCATAATATAAACTATACCATCTAAACAATTTAAATGGGGCCGGATATAAAAACAACAAATCCGGTAAATCCCCATATGCATTTAGCAATTTAATGCAACAACAAGTTTAAACATTTTAAATGTTGTTATCATGATGCGGATGACATATACAAGTTTTATGCAATTTTTTTATGAAAATGTTGACAAGAGCATGTTATGAAGCATTTGTCACCATGGCGGAATGAAACGGATGCCACGGCAACGAATCCGAAAATGATGCCACGGCAACATTCCGGTCCCGGTAACTCGAGTGAGATACCGATGCAAACGAGAAGTGTGCGGATGTGCGGAACATGCTAGAGATGGTGGGGTGATCCCGGTTACCGGGTTCCCACGGTTCATCGGCATGGCGAACAAGGAGGAACGTGCATGAAGCAAATGGGCACGATGCAAACATAGGGTGCATCTCATACAACACATGCATTCGGTCCACAGACGGCGTCTCGGGGTTATACCTTCGAAGCGTGCGTTTTCGGAGCGGTTCGAGTCGTCGAGGGAAGTAGTTGTTCACGGCGACGGTAGAGGTACTCGCGATCTTGGCAATGGTAGTCGTACATGTCCGGAGAGGAACTTGTCGCATCCACGGTATTTGGGCGTAGTGGAAGTAGTTGTTCAATTGTTGTCGTGGGAAGTAGTCGTACACGGCGTCAGTAGTGGTACACGGGTCTTCGGGCGACGGTAGATGGTACATGTTTTCGTAGTTGTTCAGGTCGACGGTAGTTTTACACGGGTCCTCGTCTTCATGGTACTTGACGTCCTCTCGGCCTTGACAGTGACGAAATGGAACGCGGTGGTCGTAGTACTTGGCGAATCCACATAGTCGAACATGGGTTGTAGTGGTACTTGACGCTCGTAGACATCCAGGGTCATCGTAGAGGTACTCTTCGTCCATGAAACTAGCAGTGGAGCACACTCATGCCTCGGGTCTTTGCGGATGCAAACAGCAGCACAGGGCTGGCCGAGGCAACGCGGGACAAGGGCGAGGCGACGCCGCGGGGTTGCGGGAGGCGAAGCCACAGGGCGGCGCGCGGGGCAGACGACGGGGATGGCCGAGATGAGGAGGACCCGGTCCCTAGACCTCGGACCTAGCCGGAGACGGGCGAGGGAAGGGGCGGTCAGGCGACCGACGGGGCACAGCAGGCTGCTTGGTGGAGGAGTCGCGCGGGCGAGGAGGCGCGCGGGAGCAGGGTCGCACGCAGAGGTGACGAGGAGGAGGCCACGGGCGAGGGAGGAGGTTGGGCGCGCTCGGGGACGAGCTCCGACGGAGCTGCTCGCTGTCGACGGCCGGAAACAGAGACGAGGCGGAGGAGGGGCACGGGCGCAGGAGGCTGAGAGGGGCGATGGGTTCGGGCGCTGCGGGTGGAGGGAGAGTTCGGGCGCGGTGGAGAGCTCGGCAGCGGGGCCAGCAGCGGCAGCCGCGGGAGGCCGAGGCCGGCGAAGGTGCGGGCGTCGAGGCAGGGCGACGGAGGTGGAGGCGCGAGGCGGAGAAGGTTCGGCGGCGGGGTCACGCGCGAGGGCTCTGCTGCTCTCTCTCCCTGTGAGGATGGGGGCACGAGCGAGGGAGAGGGAGAGATCGAGAGGAGGGACGCGAGGGGATTGGTGATGCGCTGCGCGAGGAGATGGGGGTCGGGCGCGAGGAGAGGGAATCGATCGATGGGCGTGTGGCGGCGGCACAGAGGGAGAGATCGACAGGAGGGAGTCGGGCTAGGGTTAGAGGGGGGCGTGGCTGGGCCTTGGGCCGGCTTAGCCTTGGGTCAAATGGGCTGCGGGGAAGCGGCCCTCTTCTCTCTCTCTCTCTTATATTTTCTTAGCAGAAAACAATTAAAGAGAAGAAAAGGAAAGAGAGGGTTAGGGAAAGGATTTGCGCATGGAGACAATTTTCCCGGACTCACAAAAATGAGCTCGATCCAGGAAAAATAGAAGTGGGCATGATCGAAAGATTTAAATTCAAACTCATTTGAAATTCAAATGGGTTTGAACTAGGACTTGATGAAAGGAAGGTCCAAAAATGTTCGGATTTTTGGTGGAGTTCCGGAAAATGATGAAATAAATATTGGCAAGGTTGGAGACCAAACTTGAAGCAGAAAAGGAACGAAATTATTTGTAAGTGTGTTTTGGTGATTCCAAAATAGTGGAATATTTAATATAGCTCCCTAATATTGGAGGATATGTTATAAAGAGAAGTCACCATGTGAGTCCCTCGATTTAAATGGATCGAAAAATCCATACAATTTATTTAGTTGAGGTTTTAAAAATTAATGATATGATGGCATGATGACATGATGCAATGCACATGATGCAAGGATGAATGCAACAAATAAAACAAATCACACGACGAAACTCGGAATAGCTGGAAGTCTTCTAGAGCGTCGGTCTCGGGGCGTTACACCGCAGGGGCGATCTTGGGCTGTGGGCCGACTGAACTGTATCCGATACTACGGATCTGCTGTGAAGCCTATTCCGCGACTGAGACACTGTTGTGTTTTGTTCTCCTGCTGCCCGGAGCAAGGCCCGGATCTGCATCAAACCTCTGCCAGCCTCTGACTGGGAAGGTTGAATCGACTCTGCTATCCGGGCTACAGCTGTGAGATTCTGAATCGGAGTACGGTATACCTTAGGCGGAGGTGGGAAAAGCTGTCGTCGACTGGACTCAGGAATCCGCTCCCAAGCACGCTCGTCGAGAGCGCTTTGAAGGTTCTCTAGTCGAGTGTGCTCAGCCAAATTAGCCAAGTGCACCTCTTCCAAAGCCCGAGCCTCGGGGGTTTCTCCAACGATGGGTGTGTGGAGTGCATCCATGTTGCGGCGACGAAGTTCTTCCCTCTACTGCGAAGAGAGGGGTTCGGGATGGTACTCCCCATGAACATGCAACGGATCGCCGCCACCATCCTCGCCGTCAGCACGGCGGAAACTAGGCGGACTACATGGTCCATTGACCATCAAGACTTCAGCCGCAGGGTCGCTGCTATCGCACTCAGATGCGGTCTCCGGGGAGCCAGTCGACAAATCAAACAGGCCATGGAGAGTTTCGTCGGGCTCGATTGCCGCGACTTGATGGGTGGACGAATGCTGAGACACCGCGTGTTTCACCCACCGCTGAAGCCGCGACCGACCAGATCGCTTGTGGCGACGAATAGCAGGGAGGGCAGATACGATCGGAGCCAACCGATACTGCGTCGACGGCTGCCAGAGAAGGACGCCGCGAATGCACGCGCGAAAGTGCATCGCCCATTGGACTGGGAGCGCCTCGACGTCAAGGGGAGCTTCCTGAAGCCAAGCGGAGTCGTTGGCGATGAAAACGAGCACGCCGAGACGGATCTCGTGGCCCTCAGCCAATCCACTGCCGGAAACCATGATGATGGTGATCGAAAAAATTGCAACTTCACCAACAAGTCGCTAAGATACCTACCCCATGGTGGGCGCCAACTGTCGTGGTTCTAAGAATGACAGTAGAAAGGCGGGGTAGGTATGGAGAGGCAAGATCTCAGCTATGGTGAAGATGTACACACAGGATTTACGAGTTCAGGCCCTTCTCGGAGGAAGTAATAGCCCTACGTCTTGATGCCCGGAGGCGGTCGACTGGATTATATGTGTGTGATGTTATAGGGGGTGCGAACCCTTGTCCAAGAGGAGGGGGTGGCTTATATAGAGTGCGCCAGGACCCCAGCCATCCTCCATTACAAGGGGCTTAACGTACATAAAGTAGGGGCGTTACTGATAACGCCAACCTTAAGTGTTATTTATGACCCTAAAGACTACGGAGTGAATGCCTAGCCATTGCAATGCTGAGTGACTCCTGATATTTGGTGGGTTGAGTGATTCCTTGAATGGCTGAGTGGCAATAGGTAGGGGGTCGCCCGAGTGATATGACTGGTCGAGTGGATTACACTCGACATCTTTGACTGGGGGTCTCTTGTTGCCTCTTGGACTTCTTATCTTCTAGGGTAGTGACCTTGGGTAGGACGTATGGGTCAGGCCCATGACCCTACCCCAGGTCTGTATCCTCATCAGGTTAGGCTTAAATGTGCTAGTCATATGCTTCATGATGCTCCCGTTATGTTTCAATTCTTATCTTTTATGTGAGCATCATTGTCATCATCATGCCTAGCTAGAAAGGCATTAAAGAAAAGCGCTTGTTGGGAGACAACCCAATATATACCCTTACTATTTTTGTGTGTTCACATGATTATGCTACTGTAGTAATCATGTTTTATAGCTTTTGTTTCAATAAAGTGCCAAGTAAGACCTTTAGGATAGCTTACGGTGATAGTTGTGTTGATCCTACTGAAAAACAGAAAATTTTGCACCAAGTAAATTAGTTTTGATAAGTCACAGCAACATGCTTATGATCTGATTCTTTCTTCTCTGGATTGGTACACAACTTGCTTAGGACTTCCTAATTTGGTAGGATTTTTGGAGTTCCAGAAGTACACGTTTGATACAGATTACTACAGACTGTTCTGTTTTTGACAGATTCTGTTTTCTATGTGTTGTTTGCTTGTTTTGATGAATCTATGAGTAGTATCGGAGGGTATGAACCATAGATAAGTTGGAATACAGTATATATTATACCAATATGAATTTAGAAGGAGTTCATTATAGTACCTAAGTGGTGGTTTTATTTTCTTAACTAACGGAGCTTACGAGTTTTCTGTTGAGTTTTGTGTTGTGAAGTTTTCAAGTTTTGGGTAAAGATTCGATGGATTATGGAATAAGGAGTGGCAAGAGTCTAAGCTTGGGGATGCCCAAGGCACCCCAAGGTAATACTCAAGGACAACCAAGAGCCTAAGCTTGGGGATGCCCTGGATGGCATCCCCTCTTTCGTCTTCGTTCATCGGTAACTTTACTTGGAGCTATATTTTTATTCACCACATGATGTGTGTTTTGCTTGGAGCATCATTTTATTTTGTTAGTTTTTGCTTGCTGTTATTTAGAATAATGTTTTGCATCTTTAGTTTCAATAAAAATGTCAAGGATAGCCTCTACCATGCTTATTTTGCTAGTATACATGTTGCTGTTTGAAAACAGAAAGTTTACCGCTGTTGCAAAAATTCCCTAGAAAAGTCAGAGAATGATATAATGTTGAAACTTTTTGCATATTGAGCTCTGATAAATCTTCTACAGCGTAGTTATTTTCTCATAATTTTTGTAGTTAGGGAAGTATTGATACTTTTGCATTCTTTACAGACTGTACTGTTTTGGTAGATTGCTGTTATGGTTGCATTGTTTGCATATGTTTGCTTGTTTACTGATTCTATTTGAGGATGGGAGTATTAAATATGCAGAGGCATTTAGTATGCAGTGTTGAATAATAATTTTAGTCATTTATTACAGTAGAAAATGATAAGGTTTTGCATTGGTTTAAACTAACTTATCTCACGAGTTCTTGTTGAGTTTTATGTGGATGAAGTTTTTGAGAAATAGAGAAACCATGATATGAGAGGAATTACGGAGACACAAAAGTTTAAGCTTGGGGATGCTCCGGTAGGCATCCCACCTTTCTTCTTCAACAACTATCGGTTAGTATCTGTTGAGCCTAAGTTTTTGCTTCTTCACATGAGTTGTGCTATCCTTGCAATGTCATTTTATTTTGCTTTGCTTGCTGTTTGAATAAAATACCAAGATCTGAAATTCTTAAATGAGAGAGAGTATTCACATAGCTACATAATTATTTAGCTACTCATTGATCTTCACTTATATCTTTTTGGAGTAGTTTGTCATTTACTCGTGTGCTTCACTTATATACTATGAGTAAATGGTTGAATGAGTTGAATGTCATAAATCTGAAATTATTTATGTTTCATTTGCTTATCCCATGGGGAGTAATGACTTCACATATAAGAAGTAGAGGTTGTATTTATTGAAGGTTAGCAAGCATTGTATTGGTCACTTGAACAATTCATGAAAGAGTATTGAAGGAAGAGAGATTTCACATATAAATATACTATCTTAGACATCTTCTATGATTGTGAGCACTCATTAGGTATGACATGCTAAAGAGTTGATGTTGGACAAGGAAGACAACGTAATGGGTTATGTTTTCTCACATCTCAGTTAAAGTATATTGTCATGGATCATTCAAACATGTTGAGCTTGCTTTTCCCCCTCCTGCTAGCCAAAATTCCTTGCACCAAGTAGAGATAATACTTGTGCTTCCAAATATCCTTAAACCCAGTTTTTGCCATGAGAGTCCGCCATACCTACCTATGGATTGAGTAAGATCCTTCAATTAAGTTGTCATGTTGCAAGCAATAAAAATTGCTCTCTAAATATGTATGACTTATTAGCGCGGAGAAAATAAGCTTTATACGATCGTGTGATATGGAAGTAATAAAAGCGACAGACTGCATAATAAAGGTTCATATCACAAGTGGCAATATAAAGTGACGTTCTTTTGCATTAAGATTTTGTGCATCCAACCCTAAAAGCACATGACAACCTCTGCTTCCCTCTGCGAAGGGCCTATCTTTTACTTTATGTCTTTTACTTTATGCAAGAGTCAAGGTGATCTTCACCTTTCCCTTTTTCATTTTATCCTTTGGCAAGCACCTCGTGTTGGAAAGATCCTGATATATATATCCAATTGGATGTAAGTTAGCATGAACTATTATTGTTGACATCACCCAAAGGTGAATCCGTTGGGAGACAACATTATAAGCCCCTATCTTTCTCAGTGTCTGATTAAAACTCCATAACCATAAGTATTGCATGAGTGTTAGCAATTGTAGAAGACTATATGATAGTTGAGTATGTGAAGTTTGCTAAATCAAAACTCTGACATAGACCCTTCCTGAAAATAAGATGAATTGTAATTGTTTGATGACTGAGAATGAAGTTTGCTAGCTTTCAAGAAAGTTTATGGTCTATGCTTTAACATGTGAATTGCTTGTTACTTGTTGGTGAGAAGTTTTATGAGATGAACTACTGTTATAACATATAATCATGCTAGAAAAGGTGATTGAAATTATCGTTGATCAAACTTGTGCACCTACTAGCATTCACACTTCATAAATTCTTTCTTTTATCATTTACCTACTCGAGGACGAGCAGGATTAAGCTTGGGGATGCTAATACGTCTCCAATGTATCTATAATTTATGAAGCATTCATGCTATTTTATTATCTGTTTTGAATGTTTATGGGCTTTATTATACACTTTTATATTATTTTTGGGACTAACCTATTGACCGAAGGCCCAGCCCATATTGCTGTTTTCTTGCCTATTTTAGTGTTTCGAAGAAAAAGAATATCAAACGGAGTCCAAACGGAATGAAACCTTCGAGAGCTTGATTTTTGGAACGAACGTGATCCAGGAGACTTGGAGTTGAAGTCAAGGAAGCTTCGAGGTGGCCACGAGGGTGGGGGGCGCGCCCCCCTACTGGGTGCGCCCCCTGTCTCGTGGGCCCCTCAAGGCTCCCCCGACCGGCTTCTTTCGCCTATATATTCCCATATACCCTAGAAACATCGAAGCGAACAATAGATTGGGAGTTCCGCCGCCGCAAGCCTCTGTAGCCACCAAAAACCTCTCGGGAGCCTGTTCCGACACCCTGCTGAAGGGGGAATCCCTCACGGGTGGCCATCTTCATCATCCCGGCGCTCTCCATGACGAGGAGGGAGTAGTTCACCCTCGGGGTTGAGGGTATGTACCAGTAGCTATGTGTTTGATCTCTCTCTCTCTCGTGTTCTCTTTATGGCACGATCTTGATGTATCGCGAGCTTTGCTATTATAGTTGGATCTTATGATGTTTCTCCCCCTCTACTCTCTTGTGATGAATTGAGTTTTCCACTTGAAGTTATCTTATCGGATTGAGTCTTTAAGGATTTGAGAACACTTGATGTATGCCTTGCCGTGCTTATCTTTGGTGACAATGGGATATCACGTGATCCACTTGATGTATGTTTTGGTGATCAACTTGCGGGTTCCGCCCATGAACCTATGCATAGGGGTTGGCACACGTTTTCGTCTTGACTCTCCGGTAGAAACTTTGGGGCACTCTTTGAAGTACTTTGTGTTGGTTGAATAGATGAATCTGAGATTGTGTGACGCATATCGTATAATCATACCCACGAATACTTGAGGTGACAATGGAGTATGTAGGTGACATTAGGGTTTTGGTTGATTTGTGTCTTAAAGTGTTATTCTAGTATGAACTCTATGATAGATTGAACGGAAAGAATAGCTTCATGTTATTTTACTACGAACTCTTGAATAGATAGAACAGAAAGGATAACTTTGAGGTGGTTTCATACCCTACCATAATCTCTTCGTTTGTTCTCCGCTATTAGTGGCTTTGGAGTGACTCTTTGTTGCATGTTGAGGGATGGTTATATGATCCAATTATGTTATTACTGTTGAGAAAACTTGCACTAGTGAAAGTATGAACCCTATGGCTTGTTTCCTACCATTGCAATACCGTTTACTCTCACTTTTATCATTAGTTACCTTGCTGTTTTTAAATTTTCAGATTACAAAAACCTATATCTACCATCCATATTGCACTTGTCTCACCATCTCTTTGCCGAACTAGTGCACCTATACAATTTGCCATTGTATTGGGTGTGTTGGGGACACAAGAGACTCTTTTTTATTTGGTTGCAGGGTTGTTTGAGAGAGGCCATCTTCATCCTACGCCTCCCACGGATTGATAAACCTTAGGTAATCCACTTGAGGGAAATTTGCTATTGTCCTACAAACCTCTGCACTTGGAGGCCCAACAGCGTCTACAAGAAGAAGGTTGTGTAGTAGACATCATCGCCGCCTCAAGACTCTCGCTGACAAGCTCCGCAATATTGGCGCAAAGATCGATGATGATTTTCTCCTCAACATGCTCACTGTCGGCCTCAACGAGGATTTCGGCAACGCTGCGGTGAACCTCACCCTCATACCCGAGCCCTCCTTCACCAAGTTCATTGCGTACCTCTGGCTGGAGGAGCGGCGGATGAAGCAGGTGAAGGAGCGGTCCATCCACACTGCTCTTGCCACCGGCACCACCCACGGCGGGCCCCCGCCGCCTCCCGCTGCCCTAGCCGCGCCCCCTTAGCCGTGCCACCTGTCGCCGTACCTGTCGCCGCTGTTGCTGCTCCCGTTGCCCCCGTACGGGCCTCCCCCCACGCCACCCGCCGAAAGGCGTCGCGACGGCCGGCATGGCGGCTGGCGCGGCGGCCAGCAGCAGCCGCAAGCCGCGGGAGCCCCTTATCAGCAGCAGCAGCTCCAGGTGCCTCATCCGTGGGCTGCCGGGTACAACCCTTGGACTGGTGTCGTTCATGCGTACACCATGCTGTTCCCACGGGCCCCTGCGCTGACTCTTCTCGTGCCGCGTCCGCCGGCGCATCAGGCATACTACGTGGCTCCACAGCCCTATGGAGGGTACCCATCGCCGCAGCTAAGTGGCAGTTATGGCTTCCCGATGGCGTCTCCGTCACCTTCGCCAGTGCTGCCACCGGCGCCTTGGGATCCAGCGCTTCTCGCCATGCTGCACACCGCTCCTACGCCGAACTACTACACTAGAGGCGGTGATTGATACATGGACACCGGGGCCATGGCTCACATGTTTGCTCATCCTAGTAATCTTGCCTCCTTCACTCCTGTCACCACCAACCGCCGCATCATTGTCGGTGACGGTTCCACCCTTCCCATTACACACATCGGGCACACTTCTTTTCCTTCTAATTCCATGCCTCTATCTTTGTCTAACATACTTGTGTCACCTCATCTTATTAAGAATCTTATTTCCGTTCATTGTTTCACTCGTGAAAATCCTTTTACTATTGAATTTGACGAGCTTGGTTTTTGTGTCAAGGACGATCGAACCAGGATGGTACTTCACCGATGTGACAGCCCCGACGAGCTTTGTCCGGTGCATTCTCCTTCATCCACCTCCACTGCACCAGTCGCTCTCTCCGCCAGTGTTGATCTCAGGCACGCTTGTTTGGGTCATCCCAACCCTGTCACTCTTCGTCATATTCTTAGGAGTTTCAGTTGTAATAAGATTGAGGATCACACTTGTCATGCCTATCGTGTCGGCAAACACGTTCGTCTTCCATTTAATAACTCCACTACCATTGCTTCTTTTCCCTTTCAGTTAATTCATAGCGATGCATGGACCTCTCCAGTTCCTAGTAATTCGGGCTATTTATATTATCTGGTCATTCTTGATGATTATTCTCATGATGTCTGGACTTTTCCTTTGTGACATAAGTCGGATGCACTTTCCACTCTGACGGCTTTTTACTCCTATGTCAGCATGCAGTTTGGACATCCCATTCTTGCTCTTCAGACTAACAATGGAAAAGAGTTCGACAACCTTGCTTTCCGCACTTTTCTATCGCACCATGGCACACTTTTTCATCTCACTTGCGCATACACTTCACAGCAGAACGTTCGAGCCGAACGCGTCCTTTGCACTCTAAATGACTGCGTTCGCACGCTCCTGTTTCATGCTAACGTGCCTCCTCGCTTTTGGCTGGACGCACTAGTTACTGCCTAGCTTCTCCTTAACCTTCGGCCCTATCTCTCGCAGTGGAATTTCGCACCTCATCACCTCCTCTTTGGTACGCCCCCGTCTTCTGATGGCCTGCGTATCTTTGGTTGTCTTTGTTATCCTAGCACTACCGACACTGCCCCTCATAAACTTGCACCATGTTCTGTTGCATGCATCTTCATCCGCTACCCTTCCAACTCCAAGGGCTATTGGTGTTATGATCCCGTCTCCCGCCGTGTGTTCACTTCCCAGCACATTTACTTTGATGAGCATGTGTTTCCGTTTCAGCAGGTACCTACGGCTATCCCTCCCACCACTGATGATGTGGGACCCTCGATGCCTCACCCAGGGCGCTCGCGTGCTGTTCTGGGCCCGCCCCTGGCTTTGAGGTGCGTCGCCCGCTGCCGCCTTTCGGCTCGGCAGCCCCGACCACGGGGCCTCCTTCGCCCACGGCTCCTGTGCCCGCGGCCCCAGCACTTTCAGTGCCCTCTTCGGCCGTGGCCCCGACGCCCCAGGCGCCCCCTCCGTCTGCGACCCTGGAGCTCGCGACTCCGGCGCCATCGGCGGCCTCTTAGCCCGTGGCCCCGATGCCCCCGACCGCAGTGCTGGCGCCCCCTCCGCACGCGGCTCCGGCGGCCTCGGTCGCGGCCTCGTCGGCTCCTTTGCCGGTAACTGTGGACTTACTACCCGCGGTCGGTCCGGTCACTCGCGCCCGCACGGGCGTTTTTTGCCCTAGCTCGCGCTATGCTTCGGATGATTACGTCCACGCGACATCCACCTCTACGCGGTCGCCATTACCGTCCTCCGTTCGAGCCGCTCTTTGTGACCCACTCTGGATGGCTGCGATGCAAGAGGAGTTTGATGCCTTGCTACGCAACCGGACGTGGCAGCTTGTTCGCCGTCCCTGACACGCCAACATGATTACCGGGAAGTGGGTCTTCAAACACAAGCTCCGTCCTGATGGTACCCTCGACCACTATAAAGCGCGTTGGGTTGTTCGTGGTTTCAGGCAACATGCTGGCATCGAATTCACCGACACCTTCTCTCTGGTTGTTAAGCCTCGGACGATTTGCATGGTTCTCCACCTTGCAGTCTCCCGTGCCTGGCCAGTGCACCAGATGGATGTCTCCAATGCCTTCCTTCACGGTCACCTCGAGGAGCAAGTCTTCTATGAGTAGCCCATGGGGTTTGTTGACCCGACACATCCTGACCATGTGTGTCTGCTCTCGCGGTCCTTATACGGACTCAAGCAGGCTCCCCGCGCTTGATACCAGCGTATCATGGCGTTTCCGCACCAACTCAATCAGGTTTCGCTCTACCCGTTCGGACGCATCGCTCTTCATCTATCACCAGGGCTCCGACACGACATACATGCTACTTTATGTTGATGACATCATCCTAACGGCATGTACGGCTGGTCTTCCCAGTCAGCTCACTGCCTGTCTTCGCGCTGGATTCGCCATCAAGGACTTGGGTCCTTTGCACTACATCCTCGGTGTTGAGGTGGTGCGTCGTCTGGATGGCTTCTTTCTTCACCAGCAAAAGTACGCTTATGAGCTCCTCGATCGTGCTGGCATGCTTAATTGCAAGCCCACCGCTACGCCTGTTGATACGAAGGCCAAGCTCTCTGCCATGGATGGTTCTCCTGCTTCGGATGCTGCCTTTTACCGTTCTATTGTTGGAGCTCCTCAGTACCTCACTCTGACTCGACCGGAGATCCAGTATGCCGTCCAGCAGGTGTGTCTTCACATGCATGCTCCTCAGGATGTTCATTGGGCTACTGTCAAGCGGATTCTCCGCTATGTTTGTGGCACTATGGACCTCAGCGTCACGCTTCATGCCTCCACCAACACCGTCCTCACCGCCTACTCTGATGCCGACTGGGCGGGCTGCCCCAACACTCATCGCTCCACCTCGGGCTACTGTGTCTTCCTTGGACCCTCGCTCATCTCGTGGTCATCCAAGAAGCAGCCTACGGTCTCTCGCTCCAGTACTGAGGATGAGTATCGCGCTGTGGCCAACGTTGTCGCTGAGTGTTCGTGGCTTTGCCAGCTACTTCAGGAGCTCTCTTGTCCTGTAAACCGTGCTATGGAGGTATACTGCGACAATGTCTCAGCGGTCTACCTCTCCGCCAACCCGGTTCATCATCGTCGGACCAAGCATATTGAGTTAGATATTCATTTTTTTCAGGAACAGGTGGCTCTTGGCCATATTCATGTTCTACACGTTCCTATTTCCCAACAATTTGCAGATATCATGACCAAGGGCTTGCCTACGACATCATTTGAGGAGTTCCGGTCCAGTCTTTGAGTCAGCAATGGTGCCGCTTCGACTATAGGGGGGGGGTGGTGAGTATATGTGTTGTGAATATTTGTGTATTGGGCGGGCCCACCTACTAGTTTCCTTGGATACACTACTACAGAATGCTGCTAACACGACACTACGATCAGAGACCCTTCGAGAAAATGTGTGTGATGCAATAATCGCAAATGGTGGTGTCAGAGAACCGTCAAAAATGTCCAAAACGTTTGTGATGACGGATGCATCAAACACGGTTCAGATTTTAGTTGCGTGTGCGATGCAGGGCATACGGTTTAGTTCAATTAACTGTTTAAGATGAGGTGGAACAAAAGAAACAGGCAGCCAGATGAAGGCGTGTGCGATACACAGCATACGGTTCACTAGGGTGAACTGTTTGTGATTAGGCAACACAAGAGAAACGGTCAGGCAGATCAAGGTGTGTGCGATATACGGCATGCGGTTCACTCGGATGAACTGTTTGCGTTGAGACAAGAGAACAAAAACGGTTCAATATAACAAGATGTGTGTGATACGTGGCAAACAGGTTTGTAATCAGAAATGTGTGCGAAGACCGATAATAACTCAGACGATTGCTTCTAATAAGACATATGTGATATGCTCTGTCTACACAACATGTATTGGCCATTGTGGGACGGGCGGTCATCTGGATACGCCATAAGGATGCGAAGAGGCATCCTATATCACCAAGGACTAGCTGTTCCACCAGTACTCATCTAAGAGATCTCTCAAGTTAATTGTGCTCAGGCTGGATCAGCCATGGGATGGGTGACTCGATGGGAAGTTGTGTTGATGTTAAATTAACTGATAGGATGGGTCATATTGGTGAAATGACCAAAATGACCCATTCCCTCAGTTAATTTAACCTTGAGGTCCTTGTTTTTTATTTTTATTTTATTTTTTAACATATGTTAAAGAAGGTCTACCGCATTACTTTTTGACAATGTGTATATGTGGCATACAGTTGATCCATCCGACCTGTTTATGATGGAATAAGCCGTGTGTGTTGTGGGCAAACGCTTGCTAGTGTACAACCATTTGCGATTGATGAATTCATCACTGACGGGTTCCCTAGCGTGGTTCATGTTCATCTCATCGTTATCTACTTCTTGTGCTAGCTCGATGTTCCTTTATATTGTAAGTTTCCTTTAATTGATGGCGTTCTATGAACACGCCACCGTTTCCTGCCATTTCCTCACTTGTTTCCCGCCACCCTGCGATATTGCACATAAACCTAGGCACAGTGCGACGCACGGAGGCAACAAGCGCAACCTATAGCACATCCACCTTTTCCAAGCATGCCAATGCACCAAAGCGCCGCCTCTAACATCAACCTCGTCGACGGGGAAAACAATAAGGCGCCATGGCCCGTCGAGGCCATGGCGCTCCCCAGCAACGCGATGGACGATGCCGTGATGCGCGTCATCGCCAGTGTTGAGCAGACATTTGGCGCATGGCGCTTCAGCACCGCGGATCAAGATAGGCATGTCAGCGCCGAGAGGCTGTAGCTCGCCGCACAACATGATCGATGGAGCGCCACAGAGCAAGCTAGGCGCGTCCGTGCTGATAGGCTGCGGCTCGCCGCACGGCGAGAGCATTGGAGCGCCGCAGAGCAAGAGGCGCAGCGCGCCGCACAGCAAGAGTGGATCCATCAGCGCTTGCCTGCTGTCAACAAGGCATCACAGCTGGGTACACGTCCCGTCAGTACCCCTATTCCTCGCCAGGAGTGGGCACAGGCACTCGGCGCCGTACTTGCACAAGAGGCCGACCGCGTCGTACTTTCACCGGACGCCCGCCGCGCCATTCGGGGTCGTGCCGTTCGCCTTGTCCGCGGCCCGCTCGATGCCAATGCGCTGGTCGGTAGGCTCGACCGCCTTCTTGGTCGAGGTGTCCACTTGGGTGCAGTAGAGGAACTGGCCATCGCGTCCTCGAGGTGGTGATCTCCGATGAAATAGCCAACTTGGAGCTCAAGATCGCTCTTCAGATGTACCGCGAGCGTGTCGACAGCTTGGACGAACACCTGCACAAGTTCAGGCAGAGCCAAGAGCTACCGTAGGCAAGGGCTGCTGGTCATGGTCTCATGGCGCATTTTATTTTGTTGAGTCGTTTCGACATGGATAGCTATGTATTCACAACAATCATACTATTGCTCTGTTTATTGCTCTGTTTCAATGTGTGTACTCTGTTTTCCGTTCTTATATGTTCTGTTTCAATGTGTGTTTATATGCTTTCCATTCTGTATATGTGGATGATAACAGATTGATTCAAATTAGTAATACAAAAATAGATAGAAAATGGAATTCATAATATATATAATATTAATTGTTCATTAGTTCATCATAGAATATATATAATATCATCACATATATGTGCTGATACTTAACTACTAGGTACAATGCATAAAATTGAAAACGTACAATACTAAAACTAATAATCCCTCCTGGGGCCAGTATTCCGGCAGCCCCTCGCCAGCATCTCCCTGGTGCGCGGCGTCTTCCCAGAGTGGAGGCAGTACTCCACCTCCTCCGCCTCGCAGCGCTTGACGTGCCGATCTGCCTCTTGCCGGTGGACGCGCGCAAACGATCTTTCCATTTCGTTGGGCACCCACCGGAGCTCCTCGTCGGTGGCACGCTGGAGCTTATCAGCCCAGCTCCACGCAGTGACGAGGCACCTAGCGCATCTAACCTTCCTCGTGAAGTACCCGTCTTCGTACACCTCCTCCGCACGACGACGCGCCCGCCCCCAAAGATCCGCCGCCTCCTTTTTCTAGGCGGCATCACGGGCTTCACAGGCCGCCTGGTACCTGGCATCCTCCTCCGCCATCTCCTTCTTGAAATCCACTTGCCTGGCTATCTCAGCCGGCGGCAGTGACTTCCAAAGACAAAGATCGTACTTGCCCCAAAACCAATCCAAAGTTGGGGGGTTTGGCGCAACCTCGTCCGGTGGAGCGTAGGTGTCCTAATCGCTGCTCTTCGAGTGAGCCTCCTCGGGGGTGGCGAATCCTCGTCGGCGCTTGGGCAGAGCGGCGGTGCCATGGAAGAGATTTCAGATAGAAATAGAGATAGAGAGAGAGAGAGAGGGCGAGCAAGGGGAGGATCTAGATGAGAATGCAGTCGATACGACGTGAGCAAGGTAGTATTTATTGGCGACCGAAATCTAGATCGTCGGGAACAGTACATGCGCCGGTCGCCGGAATTTACGAGTACTGTAGTGTGAATTACACACAATTCCCGCAGCAAAATCCATGTGTGAACATAATAGCTGACGATTCGCAATGCAGAACCGTGTCTGATTAGTAAAGCCCGTCACCCACCTTCCAAAACTCGAGGCGCAAAATAGAGTGCTAATCGTGTGGGGCCGGTTGTCTTGCCAGATTTAGATTTCCTTTTTTGAAAACCAGATATTTACATAGTCTGTGATTTTTGAACTCGTACACAAGTACACACATATGATTTTTCAAACCGTTATCGTTAGTCGTTGCATGTACATCTAGTTCAAATTTGAATTACGGTCATTAATGGCTAGGAAATCACTTAAATGTCTTCAAAAGGTCAAATGACCCCTGAAATTTTCCAAAATTTCACATGACAGTTAGTATCAGTGCACATTGCACGTATTTTTTTTGAAGGCCGTAAGAGGAAGCTATCTGCTGTTCGTCATCAGACATGCATTGTTCCCTCTCGGAACCACGAGCCTTCTAGTGAGTGCTCCGGTTTGTGAGGGGTGTGTGTCCAAACTTTCGTCAAGCAAGCCAATTTTGTACCACATCATCTTGGTGGCATGACATTACACCTAGCAAGGTTTCATGTTTTTCTGATCATTTTTTTAATTTTTTGGAATAAAAATGCCATGGCACTCCATGCATGTACATGTGTCCATGCCGTGAGACCAATATGTTTGAAAATTACTTCTACTTTACTGCACATGGAATTAACTCGCACACAAGTACACAAATATGATTTTTCATACCGTTATGGTTAGCCATTGCATGTACATCTAGTTCAAATTTGAATTACGGTCATTAAATGGCTATGAAATCACATAAATGTCTTCAAAAGGTCAAATGACACCTGAAGTTTTCCAAATTTTTGTATGACAGTTAGTATCGGTGCACATTACACGTAGAAATTTTTTTAAGGCCATAAGAGGAAGCTATCTGTCGTTCGTCATCAAACATGCATTGTTCACTCTCGGAACCACGAGCCTTCTAGTGAGTTGCTCTGGTTTGTGAGGGGTGTGTGTCCAAACTTTCGTCAAGCAAGCTAATTTTTGTACCACATCATCTTGGTGGCATGACATTACATCAAGCAAGGTTTCATGTTTTCCTGATCATTTTTTAATTTTTTGGAATAACAATGCCATGGCACTCCATGCATGTACATGCATGTGTCCATGCTGTGAGACCAATATGTTTGAAAATTCCTTCTACTTTACTGCACATGGAATTAACTCGCACACAAGTACACAAATATGATTTTTCAAACTGTTATGGTTAGCCATTGCATGTACATCTAGTTCAAATTTGAATTACGGTCATTAAATGGATAGGAAATCACTTAAATGTCATCAAAAAGTCAAATTGTCGGCATTCTGGGAACGGGGGTCCCCAGAATTGCCTGCCTGCGGCCTGCGGCGTGGCTCAAAGGAGGCCCAGCATAGCCCATCTTCATCAACAAAAGCTCAAGACCCTCGCGAGGGGCCAAGTCTCACGGGGTGGACGACAAGGAGCTTCCTCAGGCACGGCCTCGTTAGGCTGGTTCATGAGGAGGCGGAGAGTTCAAGGCAGGGTACCTCGCGAGGTGCCCATGACGCAAGCCATGACGACCAAGGGTGCCAGTCGGGCGCCAGCCCGCGCAGTGTCCTCCTTTCCTCTTTGGTGCAAAGGGGGCAAGCGCAGGCGAGAGCATCAAGAAAAGGCGTCCATTTAGGTGCAACGAGACCAAGACCAGCCCAACGACCGGAAGGAAGTCATTGTGGAGCCCAAGCCGGCGTCACCACCAGAGCCTTTGACAGGCGAGGACCAACTTTAGTCAGGATAAGTGTACCCGCTATTCCCCTTCAAAATGGCCAATTGTTGGCGCCCTTCCCGCTCAATATTTGGGAAGAGGCCCAGGGCTTTTGCCTATAAATAGGACTAGCCACCCCCAAGGTAGAGGCATCTTGATCCTGACCGAGAAACCAGTAGAGAGGGCGACTGAACACCTCCTAGCTGTTCGTCCCACCAGCCAAGAACAGACCCTCGCGAGGCTGTTCTGCCTTGTATTATTCATCATCAAGCCCAAGAGGCAATCCACCACACCACACACTGGAGTAGGGTATTACACCACAACGGTGGCCTGAACCAGTATAAATCTTGTGTCTCTTGTGCTGTTCAGTTTGGTAGTTTAGGTCCTAGCGATTCGGCGAGGGGCGAGCTGGTAGAGGGTTGAATCTCCACGCGCACCCTAGTGTTCGAACCTCAAGGGTCTGCCGGAACCCGAAATCCGACATTTGGTGCGCCAGGTAGGGGTGCGCCTGGATCTGCCTTTTGCCGCTTCGCACCCCGTCGCATCGTCATCACCATGCCCGGCGACCAGGCGGGCAGCCCTGATCCTTGGGTGGCTTGGCCCGCCCGCCAGAGCCGCCCACCCCGGGCGACCCCATGCCCCAGGCAGCTCGCGGTCCGCAGGGTGCTACAGGTCGTGGGCGACGCGGACAGGCCTCGACGGCTCTAACACTGCGGCAGACGCGGTCGGCAGCAAGGGCCTCCAACCACGCCGCGGCCACGACGCCGTACACCCGCCGGGAGTAGGCGAACTCAAGGGCCGCGCTCACGGTGGCCCGAGAGCTGCTGCAGTGCAGACTGATGGAGGGCGGCTGCAACGTGTTGCTGGAGCGGGTGGCGGAGCTCCTGGGCTTCGCCGCCTCGGGGGCTCACCCCTTCTGCACTCCGCTCCCGCCTCAGGCCTAGGGCGGCCCGCGCGGGGGCCCCGCGTGCAACCGCGGGCTCCAAAGCTACTCCAACACCAGCGAAGCCGTCAGCACAGGGCCGGCGGCAGCACCGACTCCGCTCCCCGCCAGTGAAGAAGGACTCGTCGCGACCCACGGCCCCCATGGGCCGCCGCGCTACCATCACCAGGTTGGCACGTCAAGCAGAGCTGCGTGGCATGCGGAGCCCTACGGCGCAGCCTTCGGGGTAACGGCCACAGAAGAGTACGTGCCCCACATGATGGATCAAGGGCACCCGCGTGAGGGCGAACATGGCTCGCTCCTTAGCCCCAGCTGGGGGGACGAGGCGCCAGAAGCTGAGCTCTTCCAGGAACCCTGGGACGGCCCCGCCGACCACGCTAGGAGCGACAATTATCGGGTACCACTAATCCCTCAGGAGCAGGCATACACTAATCATGGGTCGCAGGAGGTGCAGGTCGCCACAGCGAGCAGCTGCCCCGCTCCAGCAGCCTCTTACCCCTCAGGAGGAGGGCGCCGGGGGCTGCAGGAGAGGGGCCAAAATCCGACATCACCACCACGGCGTTCGGAGCAAGGCGTTCCCAGGAGGTAGGCCCTCCGCTGGGGAGGTGCCTCAGGGCCTGCCCCTGGCGGAGGACCCGTGGTCGTCGGGGGAACCGCTGGCGACCGCTCTACCCCATCGGCGGCGTCCTGGTTTCCGGTCGTTGTTGATGGCACTAGAGTGTGGCGAAAGGCGGGGCCCTCGTCTGGCGATATGAAGCAAGGCCGGTACCTGTGAAGAAGGCCCACTGCCTGTGAAGCTCGCCGCCCCGTGACACTCTCACGTAATAATGAGTGGGGCTGTACACACCCCGGAGTCTCAGGGGTGCCGGCCTCAGGCCCTGGGGCTCCCTCCCAAGCCCAGTGGCAGCACTTAGCTCCGCGCTGGTGAGAAGACGTCCAAGACTAGACTAGGTCTCGGACGCGGCCTTTTGTTTGCTTTCATTGCTTTTCCCTTGGTTGTTGCTTTCCCCCGCTAGATTTAAAGTTGAACTCGAATTTGAGATTTGCGTGTGTTGGGGAAGGGGTGCTTAGTCTCGTTCGAGCAATCTCTCGCGTTTCGGTTACAACCTCGCCTCAGCTGCCTCCCCTCGTGAGCCCCTCGCGAGTCGGGTCTGGCCTAGCTTGCGTGCAGCCCAGACTGCCGCCGTCATACTCCCCCTCGGGAGGTTTTTTCACTTCAGATCCTACGAATTCGATCAGGAGGCGTTCGAGGCACCACAACCTCCCACAAATTATCTCAGGACCCGCGCAGGACGAAGGTAAACTAACCAGCCGGCTCGTCTCTTGGCCAACCACTTGGCACGGGCTTATGAGCAATGTAGCATTGACTAGTGCGCTAAAACATTGGTTTTACATGAGGGGCACCCCCTCCCAAAATGCTCTCACAACCATCGGGACAAAAGCCTGAGTTCTATTCATGCAGGATAAGGAAACAGGGACAGCGTGCTATCAGTCAGATAAATCCCCCAATGCATCCTCAGGAGCGCCGCCCGAGCTGTCGCTGGCGTCGCTGGCCTCGCCATCGCCCTCCGCGTTGCCGCCAGCAGCGTCAGGGCCGTTCACCACGCCGCCCTTGTCGGCGGTCACAATCACGCCGTCGTTGTCTGAAGCGAAGGCCCTGACAAGGGCGTCCACGTTGTCTTCCACCCAATACGCCAGGTCATCTCGGACGGCCTGGGGGACTGGGGCGATGGCAGCGTCGAAGTCAAAATGAGGATCCATATTCCGGAGATGGCTGAAGACGCGGGAAAAGGCGCGCCCGAGCAGGGCTCGGCTCCTCTCCTCCACCAACCTATTGGCAGGAAACCGACCGTGCCTCCAGCTGCGTCACGATGTCGGTGAAGAACTGAAGGTTGCCGACATAGTTAATGGCACGCGGCTCACCGACGGCCACCTCGCAGATGTTACCTAAGGCCGTGTTGGCCCTCTCCCGAAGCGTGGTGAGCATGGGGGCGTGCTCGTGTTCCAAGAGCCGCCGCTAATGCATCTCGTCCGCATTCTGACGGGCGACGGCCTCGGCCTCAACCACTTGTTGGCAAAGAAGAAGCACCTCGGCGCGGGAAGTAGTTTACTCCCCCTGCGCCGCCTCGAGCGCGGCTTGTAAGGCATCAACCCGCCGCGTTGCTTCCTCCAGCTTGGTCCTCAGGGCGGTGGTCCTACCTTCGGCCTCGGTCCGGACCAACTCCAGCCTCTCCAAGAGCTCGCGCTCGAGGTTCAGGCGCACTGTCGCCACCCGACGCCCGACCTCCTCCGAGACACGGGCTTCCCGCACAGCGACATCGTCCTCCGCCCGTGTCACCCAGCGCTCCCTGGTCTCCAGACGCTCGTGCTTGCGCGCGCGTTCGGCGGCCTCCAGCGTCAACGCCTCCTCACTCTTCTGGAGCTCCGCTGGGTCGCTGGAGGCCACCTTCATCGACGCAAGGGCCGCCTCGCGCAGGTCCACCTACTCCTCCAGTGAGCGGCATCGGGCCAAGAGTTCCTGTGCCCGCTCCTCCGTGGCCTCTTGCCGCCGGTCAGCTTCCCGGGCTTCTTCGACGGCCTGGGAACGGGCCTCCCGAGAGGCCGCCAGCGACGCCTTGGCCTCCTCATCATCAAGATCGCGCCGATGGTGCGCGAGGGTGGCAGTCGCCTCCAGCTCGCACCTCTCCGCAACCAGCCGAAGGCCCTCAGCCTCAAGGCGCGCGTCCTCATTAGTGAGTTCCTCACCAAGCAGGCTCACCGCGTCAGCCGCCCTTCGGAGGAACCCTTGGCGAAGAGCGCGACGCTCCCGGGCGCGCTCAAGTACGTCCTCCACACCATCATCCGCCCCAAGCGAGCGTTGTGGGGCTCGGATCAGCACTCCCCTCTCGGGCAGGGGGCTGGGGGCTGGCGCCCTCGAGATGACCGGGCGCGCCCTGCCGAAGGCACGACCCAAAGCCAGTCCATCTCCAAGTGAAGAGCGCCGGGAGTACCCCGGCCAATCACGGTCCACGGCCAGACGAGAAGCCCACAGCAGGCTGGCTATGCCACGAGAAGGCCCGCAAAGGAAGATCGTGGGGAGCACAGGGCCGCGTTGCACTTCGGGATGACTCGTCTCGCCAACCGGCCTCACCACAAGGGCCCGGCTGCTCGAGATGATCGAAGATGACGGAAGAGGTGGAGGCGAGGGGGATGGCTCCTCATCCACCCCCGTGAGCCCGGAAGGAAGGGCCCTGCAGGGCAAGGATCAAAACAAGCAATGAAAGAGTCAGGAGCAGGAAAGGGAGATGGCTTACTCGTCGATGGCGTAGTACTTCCTACGCTTCAGCAGGCGACAAGGGTAGTCGTCGCCCAGGGCCTCCCTCCTCTTCCGTAGGGCCTCAAAGTCCACGCGGAAGCGACCCAAGAGTTGAGCGCAGGGGTCAGCTTGCGGTGAGGAGGAAGCATCGAGGCGACTCACGTCGGGGGCGTCCGCCTGATGCGCGCTGCCGGTCGCCTCACCAAGAAGAGCGGCTGGGGCCTCGGGAGCCTCAACCACAGGCACAGCAAGCGGCCGCTCACCACCCTCTACTGCGGCAGCACGGGCCTCGGGAGCCGCTCCCTCATGAGCGCCGCCCAGTGCTGTCACCTCGGCGAGGGCACCCTCGGCCTCCGGAGGCTCATGCCTCCCTGCCCCACCACTTGAGGAAGAGTCGCCCCGGGCGGCTGCGAGGGCGACCACCACCACTGGGTTCTCGCGAGGCCCCTGGAGGCCAGCAGGGCGCGGCCCCCATTCATCGAAGATGGGCATTTGGCTCACAAAGTCGCCTCTATTTGAGCAGAGGTACAGCAAGGCCCCACCTTGACGAATGTCGCCGGGGGAAGGATCCCCAGTCAAGACCAAGAGCACCTTCCTCAGAGCTTCAGGCGTCAGGTCCTCTTCCTGGAACCTCATATGGTCCCCACGACCGCTGTAGTCCCACATTCGATGAGGATGGCGCTGGAGAGGGGCGACACGGCGTAGCAAGAACTCCTTCACCTCCTTGGGCGCCGTCATGCCAAGCTTCCTCAGGAACTCGAAGCAGTGCCATATGAAGGCGAGCCGGGGGCTCGCGAGCGTCTCCTGGCCCCAGCCTGAGTTGGGGACAGCAGGCGAAGCTGGCTCCGTCAGCAGGGGGCTGGGCACCCCTACGTCCACATACAGCCACTGCTCGCGAAACCCAGGCGTGGGCGGAGGAAGACTGAAGTCAATTCCAGAAGCCGCTGTCTCAGGCGCAGCAATGAAGCTCACGCACCCCGAGCATTGGGTGGGATCGACAAGGCGCAGAGAGAAGAAGTGGTGCAGCAAGGCAACCAAAGGAAGGATGCCCGTCATTGCCTCGCAAACAAAGGCAAATACCGCGAGAAGGGTGATGGACTCAGGACCCAGGTGCATCATATGGATCTGATAATGGGAAAGCACGGCGTTGAAGAAATCAGAGAAGGGGGGAACCAGTCCCGCCCACAGGGCATCGGCGAAATACCGGACCTCGGTGGGAATCCTGTCAACTGAGAAGCGAGACGCGGGCTAGGCTGTCGTCCTCCCGCACTCGTTGAAGATGGTGGCCAGGGCTGAGCGGACCTTGCCCAGGCCTTCTTGATTGATTATGACCGGCCAATCGATGACGGGGGCCGTCGTCGACGACGAGCGAGGCAGCGGCATGGGCTTCTTCCCTTTTCCCTTCCTCGGCGGAGCCATGATGACAGGAAAGGGATGGGGGAAGGTCCGAGATTGGATTGGATACGAAAGCTGGAGTTCGAGAGAAGAAAGGGCAGGGAGCGCTCAAGCAGCAGAAAGGGGAGCGGATGTGTGCGGCAGCGAGTCCGCCTAGCAAGGCACAAAATAAGGAGGCATGGGGGAACAGTGCCGCCCACGTCCAATCAACCGCCATGCGGCACCCAAGGCCGCAGGCTGTTAGGGCCCGCGACACTTCGCACTTGCCCTTTCGCCTCTCTGCTCAGCCAAGTTCGGGCGCGCCGTGGGCCCGGGGGCTACTGTCGGTGTTCTGGGAACGGAGGTCCCCAGACTTGCCTGCCTGCGGCCTGTGGCGTGGCTCAAAGGAGGCCTAGCACAGCCCATCTTCATCAACACAAGCTCAAGACCCTCGCGAGGGGCCAAGCCTCGCGGGGCGGACGACAAGGAGCTTCCTCAGGCACGGCCTCGTCAGGCTGGCTCATGAGGAGGCGGAGAGTTCAAGGCGGGGTACCTCGCGAGGTGCCCATGACGCAAGCCATGACGACCAAGGGCGCCAGTCGGGCGCCAGCCCGCGCAGTGTCCTCCTTTCCTCTTTGTTGCAAAGGGGGCAAGCACAGGCGAGAGCATCAAGCAAAGGCGTCCATTTCGGTGCAACGAGACCAAGACCAGCCTAACGGCCGGAAGGAATTTATTGTGGAGCCCAAGCCGGCGTCACCACCAGAGCCTTTGACAGGCGAGGACCAACTTTAGTCAGGATAAGTGTACCCGCTGTTCCCCTTCAAAATGGCCAATTGTTGGCGCCCTTCCCGCTCAATATTTGGGAAGAGGCCCAGGACCTTTGCCTATAAATAGGACTAGCCACCCCCAAGGTAGAGGCATCTTGATCCTGACCGAGAAACCAGTAGAGAGGGTGACTGAACTCCTCCTAGCTGTTCGTCGCACCAGCCAAGAACAGACCCTCGCGAGGCTGTTCTGCCTTGTATTATTCATCATCAAGCCCAAGAGGCAATCCACCACACCACACACTGGAGTAGGGTATTACACCACAACGGTGGCCTGAACCAGTATAAATCTTGTGTCTCTTGTGCTGTTCAGTTTGGTAGTTTAGGTCCTAGCGATTCGGCAAGGGGTGAGCTGGTAGAGGGTTGAATCTCCGCGCGCACCCCAGTGTTCGAACCTCAAGGGTTTGCCGGAACCCGACATCCGACAATGACCCCTGAAATTTTCCAAATTTTCACATTACAGTTAGTATCAGTGCACATTACACGTAGAATTTTTTTGAAGGTCGTAAGAGGAAGCTATCTGCCGTTCGTCATCAAACATGCATTGTTCCCTCTCGGAACCACGAGCCTTCTAGTGAGTTGCTCCGGTTTGTGAGTGGTGTGTGTCCAAACTTTCGTCAAGCAAGCCAATTTTTGAACCACATCATCTTGGTGGCATGACATTACATCAAGCAAGGTTTTATGTTTTTCTGATCATTTTTTAATTTTTTGGAATAACAATGCCATGGCACTCCATCCACGTACATGCATGTGTCCATGTCGTGAGACCAATATGTTTGAAAATTCCTTCTACTTTACTGCACATGGAATTAACTCGCACACAAGTACACAAATATGATTTTTCAAACCTTCATGGTTAGCCGTTGCATGTACATCTAGTTCAAATTAGAATTACGTACGGTCATTAAATGACTAGGAAATCACTTAAATATCTTTAAAAGGTCAAATGAACCTTGAAATTTTCCATTTTTTCACATGACAGTTACAATCAGTGCACATTACACGTAGAAATTTTTTGAAGGCCATAAGAGGAAGCTATCCGTCGTTCATCATCAAACATGCATTGTTCCCTCTCGGAACCACGAGCCTTTTAGTGAGTTGCTCCGGTTTGTGAGGGGTGTGTGTCCAAACTTTCGTCAAGCAAGCCAATTTTTGAACCACATTATCTTGGTGGCATGACATTACATCAACCAAGGTTTCATGTTTCTCTGATCATTTTTTAATTTTTTGGAATAACAATGACATGGCACTCCATGCATGTACATGCATGTGTCCATGCCGTGAGACCAAGATGTTTGAAAATTCCTTCTAATTTACTGCACATGGAATTAACTCGCACACAAGTACACAAATATGATTTTTCAAACTGTTATGGTTAGCCGTTGCATTTACATCTAGTTCAAATTTGAATTATGTACGATCATTAAATGGCTAGGAAATCACTTAAATATCTTTAAAAGGTCAAATGACCCATGAAATTTTCCAAATTTTCACATGACAGTTATTATCAGTGCACATTAGACGTAGAAATTTTTTGAAGGCCGTAAGAGGAAGCTATCCGCCGTTCGTCATCAAACATGCATTGTTCCCTCTCGGAACCACGAGCCTTCTAGTGAGTTGCTCCGGTTTGTGAGGGATGTGTGTCCAAACTTTCGTCAAGCAAGCAAATTTTTGTACCACATCATCTTGGTGGCATGACATTATATCAAGCAAGGTTTCATGTTTTTCTGATCATTTTTTATTTTTTTGGGGGTAACAATGCCATGGCACTCCATGCATGTACATGCATGTGTCCATGTCGTGTGACCAATATGTTTGAAAATTCCTTCTACTTTACTGCACATGGAATTAACTCGCACACAAGTACATAATTATGATTTTTCAAATCGTTATGGTTAGCCGTTGCATGTACATTTAGTTCAAATTTGAATTACGATCATTAAACGGCTAGGAAATCACTTAAATCTCTTTAAAAGGTCAAATGACCCCTGAATTTTTCCAAATTTTCATATGACAGTTAGTATCTGTGCACATTACATGTAGAAATATTTTGAAGACCGTAAGAGGAAGCTATCTGCCGTTCGTTAGCAAACATGCATTGTTCCCTCTCAGAACCACGAGCCTTCTAGTGAGTTGCTCCGGTTTCTGAGAGGTGTGTGTCTAAACTTTTGTCAAACAGGCAAATTTTTGTACCACATCATCTTGGTGGTATGACATTACCTCAAGCAAGATCATGTTTTTATTTTTTTGGAATTTAAATGCCATGGCACTCCATGCTTAATTGTGTCATAGCCATTAAACCAATATGTTTGAAAATTCCTTCCAATTTACTGCACTTGGAATTAAATCACACACAAGTACACAAAATATGACTTTTCAAAACATTTTGGTTAGCTGCTGCATGTACATGTAGTTCATATTTTAAGTTATGGTCATTAAGTGGCTAGAAAATCACTTAAATGTCTTAAAATGTCAAATGACCCCAACATTTTTCCAAAATTTGACATGACAGTTGTATTAGTACTACAAATTTTCTCGTACATTTAAAACACTATCCGTTGCCACTTTATTCCAAATTCGTCTTTCACGGCTAATAAAAAATATCTACAACATCACACACATTTGTTTTGTAGGAATCGTTTGCGATGAAAAAATCTGGGTCTATTTAAGTCTTCCTCCTTAAGCTTCGTCGGCTCGTTTGCTCCACTGTCAGCAACCCCCGAATCAACAAATCCTGATTCCCATTCCTGCACCCCCTTCTTGCAA
>NC_041383.1:270640254-270705585 GCF_002162155.2 Triticum dicoccoides | reverse complement strand
AGAGTGCTGCCGCATCCGCATTGAGCGCGTCCGCTTCCGCCGAGAGGGCGTCTGCGGCAGCCGACAGGGCAGCTGCAGCAGCCGAGACGGCTACAGCTACTGCTGCGACGGCGGCTACAAATGCCGAGAGCGTTCGAGCTGCTGTCTGTGCCGCCGATGTCGCCCTGGCCCGGGTCGAGGCCATCCATGCCAAGATATTCGAGGCCACCTCGGAATCCAGCATGCAACCCACGTCCGAAAAGGCGACGGTGGCCATGGAGCACCTTCTCCTCACGAGGTCGTCCAGCGGGAGATGGAGATGCAGGAGGCAGCGGAGATCAAGGAGCGCCGAGAGGAGGAGTTGCGTGTGGCCCAGGTCGAGGAAGAGAAGAGTCTGTCCGTCGAGGAATCGACCGTGGAGCACCAACACGAGCTTTGGCGCAACCACTACTACGAGTACTACAACCTTGAGGGCGGCGCCGAGGAAGGGGACGCGGTCGACTTCAGCAGGGGGGGACGCAGAGTCCACCAACGGAGGCATGTCGCTAGGACAAGTCATCGACATCTCATCTCACACCGGCGATGCATAGCCCGGCGCGACGGCGGATTTATTAAAATTATTCATACTTAGGCTTTGTTTTTAATGTTGTCCTTTTGTTAGAGAAATGTTTAGGTGAACTGTCTCTGTTTAATTACTAAAATTGCTCGATTCAGTAAGTCTGGTCTATGTGCTGTACGCTCTTCCATGTGCCCAAATTAGCAAGCGATGTTAAATTATGCAATGACGTACGCGGGGGAATTTCCACCAAAATTTCAATTTTCAAACTCATCCCATGCGCGTTAAGCAGAAGAGTCGTTTGCGATGCACACTATGGTTCAAAGTGAATGGTGTCCGGTAGCACCCCGCGCAAAGTTTCCCTCCACATTTCGAAATTTTTGGCCTACCGCTGAAATATCTACCCTTCCCCCTCCCCATCCCCTTTTCTCCCCGACCACAAGTCACATTTCCCCTGTTTCCCCCTTCCTTCCTTCCTAAGCTATAGCCGCTTCCTCGCTTGCTTCTCGCTCTCGCCGTCTCGCATCCTACCGCTGGGGTCGCCATGGTCATCCTCAAAGACCTCTCCAGCGGCTCCTCCTCCGACGATGACTCCACCACCCGGGCATGCCTATCTTCTCTCTCTCGTGCCATGACTTTGAATGAAGGATTTTTGCCCGGCGATCGATTTGAGTCATTTCTTCCTCTTGTAGTTCCCTAGGACCTTTAGTTGCAACGAATGGAGCGGGGTGGCTAAAGGTCTCTCTGCTCGTTGTCACCATCAATCTCCATGCGTGAAGCTAGTTGCATTTGAATCTGTGGACAGTGGGAGGAAGTTTCTGGCATGTGTAGAGAAGGTTAGATCCTCTTTCGTTGTTACAGATCATTTGTTAGATGTGACACTGTCACGGTCCCAACCCATTCATACCACACCTTCAACCAAACGCATCCTAGGACTGTGTCATAGTTTGTACCTAATATCTAAAAATGTTGCCATCTCATCAGAGGTGCCATTAGAAAATTATTTGGCACCGCTTCAGCAGTTTGTGGAGCCAACTTGTCCACACATCCGAGCAGCCAAGTAGTAAAATACTTTATGCCACGAATGAACTGGGCGTCGGAGCAACAAGGTGCTCTGGAGTTTGGGTCCCTAATTTTTTTGCTGCATCGGCTCCCCAGTGCAGGGCACCGGTGCGAGATGTAGCAACAGTTGTCTTTACACCGGTTTTGGCATACACAGTGGACGCCTTAGTGCTATTAGTTCTATGTTACTAAATTTGTGCATGTACACACTTGTTAGTATCAATTTGCTATCATCCAAACACTGTCACTATGCTGTTGCAGTTATATTTACCTTCCTCTTAAAATGTTCAATTTGTTATTTATAGTACATGAGTAAGAACTTGTAGCGTTGTTGTAGTTAATTATAGCTTCTGATGTTTCAGAATTTGGTTGTTGTGTCAGTAGCAATTAATTCATTTGCACATTGATCTTTTTGAGAAGATATGTCATAATTAACCTGTTTCTTCAGTTTTTCAAAATAAGTATTGGTGATTTTCTATGTTGCTATAAACCCATTTTCCCTACAATTGTTACTGATCTAGTTTTAAATATTATAGGATGAATGGAAGTGTTCTTACTTGGAGTGGGTTGATCAAGAGTGGTGATACGTCCATTTTGCATCATGCTTTTATATTAATATTTATTGCACTATGGGCTGTTATTACACATTATATCTCAATACTTATGGCTATTCTCTCTTATTTTACAAGGTTTACCATGAAGAGGAGGAATGCCGGCAGCTGGAATTCTGGCTGGAAAAAGGAGCAAACGTTGGAAACCTATTCTGCACAGCTCCAAAAGTCCTGAGACTCCACTTAACATCTTTTTGGATTTATTAAGAATTTATGAGCGAAAGAAATAGGCTAGGGGGCCCACACCCTGTCCAGGAGACAGGGGCGCCCCCCTATAGGGCGCGCCCTCCTATCTCCTGGGCCCCCTGGTGGGCCTCCGGCGTCCATCTTCTGCTATATCATCACTTTTACCCGGGAAAAAATCATGGGCAAGCTTACAGGACGAAACTCCGCCGCCATGAGGCGGAACCTTGGCGGAATCAATCTAGGGCTCTGGCGGAGCTGTTCTGCCGGGGACACTTCCCTCCGGGAGGGGGAAATCATCACCAACGATCCTCTCATCGGGAGGGGGTCAATCTCCATCAACATCTTCACCAGCACCATCTCCTCTCAAAACCCTAGTTCATCTCTTGTATCCAATCTTGTATCAAAACCACAAATTGGTACCTGTGGGTTGCTAGTAGTGTTGATTACTCCTTGTAGTTGATGCTAATTGGTTTACTTGGTGGAAGGTCATATGTTCAGATCCTTTATGCATATTAAACCCCTCTGACTATGAACATGAATATGCTTTGTGAGTAGTTACGTTTGTTCCCGAGGACATGGGTGAAGTCTTGCTATTAGTAGTCATGTGAATTTGGTATTCGTTTGATATTTTGATGAGATGTATGTTGTCTTTTCCTCTAGTGGTGTTATGTGAACATCGACTACATGACACTTCACCATTATTTGGGCCTAGAGGAAGGCATGGGGAAGTAATAAGTAGATGATGGGTTGCTAGAGTGACAGAAGCTTAAACCCTAGTTTATGTGTTGCTTCGTTAGGGGCTGATATGGCTCCATATGTTTAATGTTGTGGTTAGGTTTACCTTAATACTTCTTATGGTAGTTGCGGATTCTTGCAATAGAGGTTAATCATAAGTGGGATGCTTGTCCAAGTTAGGGCAGTACCCAAGTACCGGTCCACCCACATATCAAATTATCAAAGTACCGAACGCGAATCATATGAACGTGATGAAAACTAGCTTGACGATAATTCCCAATGTGTCATTGGGAGCTCCTTCCTTATTATTAGAATTTGTCCAGGCTTATCCTTTGCTACATAAAGGATTGGGCCACCTTGTTGCACTTTATTTACTTTATTTACTTGTTGCTCGTTACTATTTATCTTATCACAAAACTATCTGTCACCTACTATTTCAGTGCTTGCAGAGAAAACCTTACCGAAAACCGCTTATCATTTCCTTCTACTCCCCGTTGGGTTCAACACTCTTACTTATCGAAAGGACTACGATAGATCCCCTACACTTGTGGGTCATCAAGACTCTTTTCTGGCGCCATTGCCGGGGAGTGTAGCGCTTTTGGTTAGTGGAACTTGGTAAGGAAACATTTATATAGTGTGCTGAAATTTTCTATTACTTGTCACTATGAAAACTAATCCTTTGAGGGGCTTGTTTGGGGTATCTTCACCCCAACTAGAAGAGCAAAGAGTTGATCCTCAACCTAATGAACTTTATGAAAATATTTACTTTGAGATTCCTTCGGGAATGATAGAAAAACTGCTAGCTAATCCATTTGCAGGAGATGGAACATTGCATCCTGATTTACACCTTATCTTTGTGGATGAAGTCTGTGGATTATTTAAGCTTGCAGGTATTCCCGATGATGTTGTCAAAAGGAAGGTCTTCCCTTTATCTTTGAAAGGAGATGCATTGACATGGTATAGGCTATGTGATGATACGGGATCTTGGAATTATAAGCGATTGAAGTTGGAATTTCACCAGAAGTTCTATCCTATGCATCTTTTTCATTGTGATCGTAATTACATATATAATTTCTGGCCTCGCAAAGGAGAAAGCATCGCTCAAGCTTGGGGGAGGCTTAAGTCAATGTTATATTCATGCCCCAATCATGAGCTCTCTCGGGAAATGATTATTCAGAATTTTTATGCTCGGCTTTCTCTTGATAATTGCAACCTGCTCGATACTTCCTGTGTTGGCTCTTATATGCTGAAGACTATTGATTTCAAATGGGACTTATTGGAAAGAATTAAACGCAACTCTGAAGATTGGGGTTCCGAAGATGGTAAGGAGTCAGGTATGACACCTAAGTTTGATTGTGTTAAATCTTTTATGGATACCGATGCTTTCCGTGGATTTAGCTCTAAGTATGAACTTGACTCTGAGATAGTAGCTACTTTTTGTGAATCTTTTGCTACCCACGTTGATCTCCCTAAAGAGAAGTGGTTTAAATATAATCCTCCTGTTGAAGTAAAAGTAGTTGCACCTATTACAGTCGAAGAAAAGATTATTACCTATAGTGATCCTATTGTTCCTACTGCTTATGTTGAAAACCCTCCTTTTCCCATTAGGATAAAAGATCATGCTAAAGCTTCGACTATTGTTCGTAAGATTAATACTAGGACTTATACACCTCCTGAGCAAATTAATGTTGAACCTAGTATTGCTATGATTAAAGATCTCTTGGATGAGGACTTAGATGGGCATGTTATTTCTTTCTTGGGTGAGACTGCTAATATTGCTAGACCTGATACTAAGACACGTAGACCTGTTGTAGGCATGCCTGTTATTTCTGTTAAAATAGGAGATCATTGTTATCACGGCTTATGTGATATGGGCGCTAGTGCTAGTGCGATACCTTATGATCTTTATAAAGAAATTATGCACGACATTGCACCCGTTGAATTAGAAGACATTGATGTTACTATTAAGCTTGCTAATAGGGATACCATTAAACCTATTGGGATTGTTAGAGATGTTGAAGTTTTGTGTGGGAAGGTTAAATACCCTTCTGATTTTCTTGTTCTTGGTTCCCCACAAGATGATTTTTGTCCCATTATTTTTGGTAGACCCTTCTTGAATACTGCTAGTGCTAAGATTAATTGTGAAAAGAATATTGTCACTGTTGGCATAGATGGTATGTCTCATGAGTTTAATTTCGCTAAGTTTAGTAGACAACCTCGTGAAAGGGAACCACCTAGTAAGGATGAAATTATTAGTCTTGCTTCCGTTGTTGTTCCTCCAACTGATCCGTTAGAACAATATTTGCTAGACCATGAAAACGATATGTTTATGAAGGAAAGGGAAGAAATAGGTGAAGTGTTCCTTAAACAGGAACCTATGTTGAAACATAACCTCCCCGTTGAAATTCTTGGGGATCCCCCTCCACCCAAGGGTGATCCCGTGTTTGAACTCAAACCGTTACCTGATAATCTTAAGTATGCTTATCTTGATGAAAAATAAATATATCCTGTTATTATTAGTGCTAACCTTTCAGAGAAAGAAGAAAGATTATTGAAAACTCTGAAGAAGCACCGAGCTGCTATTGGATATACTCTGGATGATCTTAAGGGCATTAGTCCCACATTATGTCAACACAAAATTTTAGTGGAGAAAGATGCCAAACCAGTTAGAGATCCTCAAAGACGATTAAATCCCAAGATGAAGGAAGTGGTAAGAAAGGAGATACTAAAGCTCCTTGAGGCAGGTATTATTTACCCTGTTGCTGATAGTGAATGGGTAAGCCCTGTCCATTGTGTTCCTAAAAAGGGAGGTATTATTGTTGTTCCTAATGATAAAGATGAATTGATCCCGCAAAGAATTATTACAGGTTATAGGATGGTAATTAATTTCCGTAAGTTAAATAAAGGTACTAAGAAATATCATTACCCTTTACCTTTTATTGATCAAATGCTAGAAAGGCTATCCAAACACACACATTTTTGCTTTCTAGATGGTTATTCTGGTTTCTCTCAGATACCTGTGTCAGCGAATGATCAATCTAAAACTACTTTTACTTGCCCTTTTGGTACTTTTGCTTATAGACGTATGCCTTTTGGTTTATGTAATGCACCTGCTACCTTTCAAAGATGCATGATGGCTATATTTTCTGATTTTTGTGAAAAGATGTGTGAGGTATTCATGGATGACTTCTCCGTCTATGGATCCTCCTTTGATGATTGTTTGAGCAACCTTGATCGAGTTTTGCAGAGATGCGAAGACACTAGTCTCGTCCTGAATTGGGAAAAGTGTCACTTTATGGTTAATGAAGGCATTGTCTTGGGGCACAAGATCTCCGAGAGAGGTATTGAAGTTGATAAAGCCAAAGTTGATGCTATTGAAAAGATGTCATGTCCCAAGGACATAAAAGGTATAAGAAGTTTCCTTGGTCACGCCGGTTTTTATAGGAGGTTCATTAAGGACTTTTCTAAAATCTCTAGGCCTCTGACTAATTTATTGCAAAAAGATATTCCTTTTGTCTTTGATGATGATTGTGTAGAAGCATTTGAAATACTTAAGAAAGCTCTGTTCACTGCACCTATTGTTCAGCCCCCTGATTGGAATTTACCTTTTGAAATTATGTGCGGTGCTAGTGATTATGCTGTAGGTGCTGTTTTAGGGCAAAGAGTTGATACGAAATTGAATGTTATCCAGTATGCTAGTAAGACTCTTGATACTGCCCAGAGAAATTATGCTACTACTGAAAAAGAGTTCTTAGCAGTTGTGTTTGCATGTGATAAGTTTAGACCTTATATTGTTGATTCCAAAGTTACTATTCACACTGATCATGCTGCTTAAATATCTTATGGAAAAGAAAGATGCTAAGCCTAGACTCATTAGATGGGTTCTCTTGCTCCAAGAATTTGACTTGCATATTATTGATAGAAAGGGAGCTGAGAACCCCATTGCAGATAACTTGTCTAGGTTAGAGAATGTTCTTGATGACCCACTGCCTATTAATGATAGCTTTCCTGATGAACAATTAGCGGTTGTCAATGCTTGTCGTACTCCTCCTTGGTATGCTGATTATGCTAATTACATTGTTGCTAAATATATACCGCCTAGTTTCACATACCAGCAAAAGAAAAAGTTCTTTTATGATTTAAGACATTACTTCTGGGATGATCCACACCTTTATAAAGAAGGAGTAGATGGTGTTATTAGACGTTGTGTGCCTGAGCATGAACAGGAACAGATCTTACGCAAGTGTCACTCGGAATCCTATGGAGGACACCACGCTAGAGATAGAGCTGCACACAAGGTACTACAATCTGGTTTTTATTGGCCTACTCTCTTCAAAGATGCTCGTAAGTTTGTCTTATCTTGTGATGAATGTCAAAGAATAGGTAACATTAATAGACGTCAAGAAATGCCTATGAATTATTCTCTTGTTATTGAACCGTTTGATGTTTGGGGCTTTGATTATATCGGACCTTTTCCTGCCTCTAATGGTTATACACATATTTTAGTTGCTATTGATTACGTTACTAAGTGGGTAGAGGCTATTCCAACTAGTAGTGTTGATCATAACACTTCTATTAAAATGCTTAAAGAAGTTATTTTTCCAAGGTTTGGAGTCCCTAGATATCTTATGACTGATGGTGGTTCACATTTTATTCATGGTGCTTTCCGTAAGATGCTTGCTAAGTATGATATCAATCATAGAATAGGATCTCCTTATCATCTGCAGTCTAGTGGTCAAGTAGACTAGAGCAATAGAGAGCTCAAATTAATTTTGCAAAAGACTGTGAATAGATCGAGAAAGAATTGGTCCAAAAAACTTGATGATGCATTATGGGCCTATAGAACTGCATACAAAAATCCTATGGGTATGTCTCCTTATAAGATGGTTTATGGAAAAGCATGTCATTTACCTCTTGAACTTGAACATAAGGCATATTGGGCTACCAAAGAGCTCAATTATGACTTCAAACTTGCCGGTGAGAAGAGGTTGTTTGATATTAGCTCACTTGATGAATGGAGAACCCAAGCCTATGAGAATGCCAAGCTTTTCAAAGAAAAAGTCAAACGCTGGCATGATAAGAGGATACAAAAGCGTGAGTTTAACGTAGGAGATTTTGTGTTATTTTTCAACTCTCGTTTAAGATTTTTTGCAGGAAAACTTCTCTCAAAATGGGAAGGTCCCTACGTTATCGAGGAGGTCTATCGTTCTGGTGCTATAAAAATCAACAACTTCGAAGGCCCAAATCTGAGGGTGGTAAACGGTCAGAGAATTAAACATTATATTTCATGTAATCCTATCAATGTTGAAACTAATATTATTGAAACCATAACCCCTGAGGAATACATAAGGGACACTTTCCAGAACGTTCCAGACTCCAGAAAGGCATAGGTACGTGGTACGGTAAGTAAACCGGCTCCAAAACAACTCTAATGGCAATTTTTATTAGTTTCAGATTATTTAAGAATCTTAGGAAGAAAGAAGTAGTCCTAAAGGGACACGAGGCTCCCACGAGAGAGGAGGGCGCCCCCCCCTGTAGGGCGTGCCCCCTGTCTCGTGGGCACCTCGTGTGCCTCCCGGGCTCTGTTTTCTTGGTCGGTAAAAATTCATTATATATACTCCTGAAGGTTTTGACCACCGTATCACGCAAATATCCTCTGTTTTCGCTTCGAGCTGTTCCTGTTGCAGAATAAAGCAAGATGTCATCCCAAGATTCGGAGGGGGAGAGCTACATGGTTGATTATATCACAAACCCAAAAGTATATGGGGATGTGGAACATTATGGCTGGACCACGAAGGAAGAAGAAGACCATGATCCAAAGGGGAAGGAGGAGACAAGCTCCGATGAAGAAGACGATCCACTACCTCAACCGGGTGATATGCATGTGGAGTTCAAGAAGTCAAGCCTCCCTAAGGTCCAATCTATCCCTCCACATTTTCTGCAGGACAGCAAGGCAGCACTATGCAAAAAGATAATGAAACTTGAGCTCGAGAATGAGGATCTGAGGGAAGAAAATTTTAGCCTCAGACGCAAGCTAGAGAAGAAAAATGCAACAAATCCACCATCACCACCTCCGAGGACATAATCATATGGGTATGGGCACTCCCCTTGGCAACTGCCCAGCTTGGGGGAGGTGCCCCGGTATCGTATCACCATCACACTCTTATCTTTACCGCTTTATTTAGTTCGATCCTTTTAGTAGTATCTTGATCTAGTAGTTTGAAATTTGGATATCAAGTAGTTTCGATTTTTGCTCTGTGATCTCTTTATGTAATCGAGTCCGTGTGCTATCTATAATAAAGATTAGTGTTGAGTCAAGGGCTTTGCTATGTTGTTATGATCTTGAGAAAGTAGAAAGAATAAAAGAGTTCATATTGATCTTATGGATAGTGATAACTTCACACATAGAAAGTATGAGGCATAAAAATTGTTGAGAGTTGATGAACGTAGCCTTGGTCATCGTTGCAATTAATAGGAAGTGATAAGGAAAGAGGGGTTCACATATAAATATATTATCTTGGACATCTGTTATAATTGGGAGCACTCATTAAGTATGACATGCTAAAAGAGTTGACGTTGGACAAGGAAGACAATGTAATGGTTTATGTTTTCCGACATCTCAGTTAAAGTATATTGTCATTGACCTTCCAAACATGTTGAGCTTGCCTTTCCCCCTCATGCTAGCCAAATTCCTCGCACCAAGTAGAGATACTACTTGTGCTTCCAAATATCCTTAAACCCAGTTTTGCCATGAGAGTACACCATACCTACCTATGGATTGAGTGAGATCCTTCAAGTAAGTTGTCATCGGTGCAAGCAATAAAAATTGCTCTCTAAATATGTATGACTTATTAGTGCAGAGAAAATAAGTCCTGTACAAACTTGTTGTGGAAGTAATAAAAGCGACGGACTGCATAATAAAGGTCCACATACAAGGGGCAATATAAAGTGACGTTCTTTTGCATTAAGATTTTGTACATCAACCCTAAACGCGCATGACAACCTCTGCTTCCCTCTGCGAAGGGCCTATCTTTTACTTTATGTTTTTACTTTATGCTTGATTCAAGGTGATCCTCACCTTTCCCTTTTCATTTTATCTTTTGGCAAGCTCCTCGTGTTTGAAAGATCATGATATATATATCCAATTAGATGTAAGTTGGCACAGGCTATTATCGTTGACATCACCTAAAGGTGAATACGTTGGGAGGCAATTCAATAAGCCCCTATCTTTCTTAGTGTCCGGCTGAAACTCTATAACCACAAGTATTACGTGAGTGTTAGCAATTATAGGAGACTACGAGATAGTTGAGTATGTGAGCTTGTTGAAAAGCTCTATTATTGACTCTTTCTGATGTTACGATAAATTACGATTGCTTCAATGACTGAGATTATAGTTTGTTAGTTCCCAATGAAGTTTTTGAACCATACTTGACATTGTGAATTGCTTGTTACTTGAGCATAGGAAATCATATGACAAAATCCATATATGTTGTTGTTATTAGAATGATCATGATGCCCTCATGTCTGTATTTTATTTTTATCGACACCTCTATCTCTAAACAAGTGGACATATTTTTCGATTTCGGCTTCCGCTTGAGGACAAGCGAGGTCTAAGCTTGGGGGAGTTGATACGTACATTTTGCATCTTGCTTTTATATCAATATTTATTGCATTATGGGTTGTTATTACACATTATATCTCAATACTTATGGCTATTCTCTCTTATTTTACAAGGTTTACCATGAAGAGGAGGAATGCCGACAGCTGGAATTCTGGCTAGAAAAGGAGCAAACTTTGGAAACCTATTCTGCACAGCTCCAAAACTCCTAAGACTCCACGAAACAACTTTTTGGATTTATTAAGAATTTATGAGCGAAAGAAATAGGCCAGAGGGCCCACACCCTGTCCAGGAGACAGGGTGGCGCCCCCCCCTATAGGGCGCTCCCTCCTATCTCCTAGGCCCCCTGGTGGGCCTCCGGCGTCCATCTTCTGCTATATCATCACTTTTACCCTGGAAAAAATCGTGGGCAAGCTTACGGGACGAAACTCCGCCGCCACGAGGCGGAACCTTGGCGGAATCAATCTAGGGCTCTGGCGGAGCTGTTCTGCCGGGGACACTTCCCTCCGGGAGGGGGAAATCATCACCAATGATCCTCTCATCGGGAGGGGGTCAATCTCCATCAACATCTTCACCAACACCATCTCCTCTCAAAACCCTAGTTCATCTCTTGTATCCAATCTTGTATCAAAACCACAAATTGGTACCTGTGGGTTGCTAGTAGTGTTGATTACTCCTTGTAGTTGATGCTAATTGGTTTACTTGGTGGAAGATCATATGTTCAGATCCTTTATGCATATTATTACCCCTCTGATTATGAACATGAATATGCTTTGTGAGTAGTTACATTTGTTCCTGAGGACATGGGTGAAGTCTTGCTATTAGTAGTCATGCGAATTTGGTATTCGTTCGATATTTTGATGAGATATATGTTGTCTTTTCCTCTAGTGGTGTTATGTGAACTTCGACTACATGACACTTTACCATTATTTGGGCCTAGAGGAAGGCATGGGGAAGTAATAAGTAGATGATGGGTTGCTAGAGTGACAGAAGCTTAAACCCTAGTTTATGCGTTGCTTCGTTAGGGGCAGATATTGATCCATATGTTTAATGCTGTGGTTAGGTTTACCTTAATACTTCTTATTGTAGTTGCGGATGCTTGCAATAGAGGTTAATCATAAGTGGGATGCTTGTCCAAGTTAGGGCAGTACCCAAGTACCGGTCCACCCACATATCAAATTATCAAAGTACCGAACGCGAATCATATGAACGTGATGAAAACTAGCTTGACGATAATTCTCAATGTGTCCTCGGGAGCTCCTTCCTATTATTAGAATTTGTCAAGGCTTATCCTTTGCTACATAAAGGATTGGGCCACCTTGCTGCACTTTATTTACTTTATTTACTTGTTGCTCGTTACTATTTATCTTATCACAAAACTATCTGTCACCTACTATTTCAGTGCTTGTAGAGTAAACCTTACCGAAAACCGCTTATCATTTCCTTCTGCTCCTCGTTGGGTTCGACACTCTTACTTATCGAAATGGCCACAGTCTTTGAAGATGTGCCTAGCAAAGTTCTGGAGCATGTATCAGGAAGAGAACAGAGGTAGGCTTAGAGATAGTGTTATCAACTCTGAAGAATATTTGAAGATGCGGGATAAAAAGAGGAAGGTGGAGAAGGAGCTCAGATTTTTTAAATCAGACTTTGCTAAGATGGTGTTGGCGAAGGAGGAGGCACTTTCCTAGTTGGCCAGTGCAAAACAGGTTCTTATTGAACTGAAAGCAGAGGTGGATAAGGCGAGCCTGGATGAGAATAAATTCGGCTGAAGGCCAACTCATGAGCTAAACTACCGCGGAAGACGTAGAAGGTAGCGAGTCCATTCGACTCCAAAGGGCAATCACCGAGCATAGATCATAGCCTCACTCCTGGTCAGAATAAACCTCTGCAACATGAGATGTTGCAGTCGTGTAGGTCAACATTTTGAATATGTCGGCAAGTCACAGAGAGGAAAACAACAATAAAATGCTATCTCTATATGCAATTTTTGGCTGTGGGGCTCTAAGTTTAAGTTTTTCTGTGAAAAGCAAATTTTTGCCTACAATAAAAGGACTTGCTTGTAATTACAACAAAGTATTTGTTGTTAATGAGATGGTTCCACCAACCAATGTCTCATACCCGATCATTACTAACCCATCAAATAATTATTTTGATGTTGAGAGTTCCATATAAATCCATTTCCAGAGGCTCAGATGTTCGTAACCGGTGACACGGCTAATTGATTAGATTTTCACTCTGTAGAGTCTTGTGCACCTTACCTGCAACAATCATTCCCTTCTTTATGTCCTCGCATTGCATGGTGTTTGAATACGGGACGAACAAAAAATGTTCTTCCATAGAGCTCCTTTGGGCCACTTCCGGTGCCCATCCAATTCCTATCGTTCTTCTACATCTGCTGGCACCGTCCATCCAGAGTCACACCTAGGGCCGACCAAGCCAAAGCCCATAGTGCCTTGAGGCTGCACGGGTAATCTTCCGGTCAAGGCATATCGATCCGACTCTTCGTGCCTGGGTGAAGCTTTCTGCAAGATGTCATGGTGCTTCTCTATGGATCCCTAGGTCAACCATTGGGTACTCCAGGGTGCCCTTCCATCTGTCCTCCACCCAGTAGTGAATTGAAGTCCGCCTCGAGATCTTGAAGTCTTGGGGTTGTAGTCATCAACTTAACTCTCACAACTCCCATGTAATTCACCCAACCAACCCCGTCTACTATGTCGGATTTCGAGTTCCGGCAGACCCTCAAGGTTCGAACTCTGGGGTGCACGCGGAGATCACACCTCCTGCCTACCCACATCTGTCGCCTCGCAAGGATCTAAGCTACACGAAGAACAACACAAGGGACACGAGATTTATACTGGTTTAGGCCACCATTGTGGTGTAATACCCTACTCCAGTTTGTGGTGTGGTGGATTGCCTCAGGGGCTGATGATGAATAGTACAAGGAAGAACAGCCTTGTGAGGGGCTGTTCTTGGCTGGTGCGATGAACTGCTTGGGTGAGTTCAGTCGCTTGTCTCTCTCTCTCTCTGGTCGATCTCTGGATCCAGCCCCCCTACCTTGTGGTGGCTAGTCCTATTTATAGAGCGAGGCCCTAGGCCTCTCCCCGAAAAATGAGCGGGAAGGGCGCCAACAATTGGCCATTTTGAAGGGGAACATCTAGTACACTTATCCTGACTAAAGTCGGTCCTCGCCTGCCAAAGACCCTGATGGTGACGCCGGCTTGGGCTCTACGATGACCTCCAGCCTGCCGTGCTGCTGGTCTTGGTCTTGTTGCACCGAAATGGTTGCCTTTTCTTGATGCTCTTGCCTGCGCTTGCCCCCTTTGCACCAAAGAGGAAACAAGGACTCTGCGTAGGCCGACGCCCGCCTGGCGCCCGCCTGGCCTCGGTCGTCATGGCTTGCATCATGGGCACCTCGTGAGGTACCCCGCCTTGATCTCTCCGCCTCCTCGCGAGCCAGCCTGACGAGGCTGTGCCCGAGGAAGCCTCCTGTCGTCCGCCCCGCGAGGCTTGGCCCCTCGCGAGGGTCTTGAGCATGTGTTGATGAAGATGGGCCGTACTGGGCCACTCCCTGAGCCACGCCGTAGGCCACAGGCAGGCAAGTCTGGGTACCCCCGTTCCCAGAACGCCGACATACTAAGCATGGCAAAATAACTACAATGTTCCCGAGCATTGGTAACAAGGGGATTTAGGTTCAACCTACCACATGATACTACTCAAGAACATAAATAAAATTCACATTCTTGCATGCACGGTGGGGAGGATAACAACTAATGCAATAAAAATCATAGGGAATAAATACATGATTAAATGACTTGCCTTGGTGAAGATCTTCAAACTCTAAAGACTTGTAGTAAGAAGCCTCGCAGTGCGGGTAACCTATCAAAACAAACAAGGCATACATAACCATACCATCATACAATTAACACTATAGCAGCAAGTAAAACTAATAGTAACACAATCATTGAAACATGGAAAGAAAACCAAAGAACACACACAAACTCAATGCCAAGTCTTTCTACAAGTAAAACAAGCTACAACTAAGTTTTCTACCACTAATAAAATTTTAACAGAACAAAAATAAAATTTTTAGTAAATAATCGAAATAAAACACATAGAAAATCTTATGCAAAAAGAATGACATTAAAATCATTTATAACACTCCCATTATGCTCAAAAGAAGTTTTCTAGTAAGATAAAAGAAACAAAATACAAAAATATTTTTACTACAAATAAAATTACTACCGATAACTTAACAGAAACAAAAAAGGAATATGTCAAATATAACAAAAGAAAAAAATTAAAAATTAAAATTAAAAGAAATATAGCACAAAACCCATAAAACACTAAAACAATATTGTTTCATTAAAACCTATGTTTAAATAATCCTAAAATTCACCAAGTAAATCCTAGTGGTAAATAATGTAACATGTAACCACTAGCAAAAAGAATCACTAAAAAATAGTACTCCTAGCTCCAATTATAGCCAATCTAGTGATTTGAGCAAATTCAAAAATTTCAAACATAGTCAAACTTGGTATCTACGGCAACTTCATAAAATTTCTATCCTAATGCAAAAAGAATCAAATTAAAACGTTAAAAATCCTAGGAGATATGAATTTTCTAAAACTGAAACCTAATCTGTAAAATAAAACAGAAAAGAAAAAAGACTAAAACTCTACGGACCGGGCGATGGCTACGTGTAGCGTTGCCATTGGTCTAAGGGATGTGCATGCTGGAGTTGGTGGCGGACGACCGATCCTTAATAAAACTATTCACGGCGGCTAAAAAACCAAACCGCGAGCCGGTCCGATCTAAACCGAAGAAAAACCAATCTAGTTAAAAACCTAAGCTGTTGTCCGATCTAATCTAGGGCGTAGATTAAGGATCTAATGGTGGACTGCAGTGATGACTTACAGCGAGGCAAAGACGGCGAGGACGACTCATCCGGGGACGATGGAGATGCTCTGGTGGTTGTCGACAAAGGCGGAGGAGTCGGGCGGGTGCAGCAGAGCAAGGGGGTCCTCGGGGTGAGGTCGGTGGAGCTCGTGGTCGACTGTGGCGACGGCGATAGAGCTCGAGTGAGCTACGCCTCCAGCAAAGGGAGGACGAGGTTAGGTAGCTCTCTGTAGAGGTTAATAAGGGTCAAATGGATGTCAACACGATGTGTGAAGTCAAGAGCGGCCGTTGGCCAGAGCTTGAGGGGCTAGGGATGCTCAACGGCGACCGATTTGATGGTGAACGGCGGCAGTTCCGACGAGATTGGTTTTGCGAGGGCATGGGCTACGGGTGGTGTTGGGCGTAGGGTTTAGGTGGGTTCGACTGAGGGTTTTGCCAGGTATATATAGGACATCTTTTGTGGGCGAGGGGAAAATGCAGGCTAGGGTCTTAGCGACCGGCGCGTGATAACCCACAAGTATAGGGGATCGTTTGTAGCCTTTTTCGATAAATAAGTGTGTCGAACCCAATGAGGAGCTAAAGGCAGAACAAATATTCCCTCAAGTTCTATAGACCACCGATACAACTCTACGCACACTTACCATCTGCTTTACCTAAAACAAGTATGAAACTAGAAGTACTTTGCGAGAATAAAACTACAAATAAATTGCAAGATAATAAAAGTAGATAGCCTTTGTCACACAAGAAAGTCATTTGTCCTTAGGTGATCGATAACTATACTGGTGATCATTATTGCAATTTCATATGAGGGAGAGGCATGAGCTAACATACGTTCTGTACTTGGATCATATGCACTTATGATTGGAACTCTAGCAAGCCTCCTCAACTACAAAAGATCATTAAGGCAAACCCCAACCATAGCATTAAGTATCAAGTCCTCTTTATCCCATACGCAACAACCCCCTTACTCGGGTATGTGCTTCTGTCACTCACTACACCCACCATAAGCAAATCATGAACGTATTGCAACACCCTACAGAGGGGATCCCTTACATTTGCGCGACACGGAGGGCACCGTAGGACACCACCAAAAAATGTACAACTCAAACCAATCACGATCATCAATCAACCCATAGGATAAAACAGATCTACTCAAACATCATAGGATAACCACATATCATTGGATAATAATATATAGCGTTGAGCACCATGTTTAAGTAGAGATTACCGTGGGGAGAAGAGGTGCTACACCGCTGCATAGAGGAAGAGAAGTTGGTGTTGACGGTAGCAATATTGTTGATGTAGATCACCGTCACGATCCTTGCCCCGGCGGCACTCCGGCGCCATTGGGAGAGAGGGGGAGAGAGCCCCCCTCCTTCTTATTCTTCTCCTTGGCCTCCCCCTAGATGGGAGGAGAGTTCCCGTGTTGCAAAATATCAATGCTAAAGAATGCTATCCCTAAAAAATCATATAGTCTTGTCATGCTCCATCTTCTTAATACAAAGTATTTATCATGCACAATCCCGATGAAAAACCGAGCAATTGGTTCATACTTTTTAACGCGCTTCAACTTTTTCAACTCCCATGCAATACATGAGCGCAAGCCATTGATATAGCACTATGTGTGGAATAGAGTATGATGATAGGGGTAGACATAGAGAAGACAAAAAAGTAAGAAAGTTTCACATCGACGCGGCTAATCAACGGGCTATGGAGATGCCCATCAATTGATATCAATGCGAGGAGTAGGGATTGCCATGCAACGGATGCACTAAGAGCTATAAGTGTATGAAAGCTCAAAGTGAAAAGTAAGTGTGTGCATCTAACTCTATAATGAAAAATTCCCACTAGTATATGAAAGTGACTACATAGGAGACTCTCCATACGAAAAACATGGTGCTACTTTGAAGCATGCTGCCTCTTGAGCACTGCGTTGGTTTTCCCTTGAAGAGGAAAGGGTGATGCAGCAAAGTAGCGTAAGTATTTCCCTCAGTTTTTGAGAACCAATGTATCAATCCAATAGGAGGATCCTCAAAAGTCCCTCGTACCTACACAAACAAACAAGAACCTTGCAACCAACACCATAAAGGGGTTGTCAATCCCTTCACGGTAACTTGCGAAAGTGAGATCTGATAGACATAACAAGATAAGATAAATATTTTTGGTATTTTTATGATATAGATTGGAAAGTAAAAGATGCAAATAAAAGTAGATTGGAAACTTATATGATAAAAGATAGACCCGGGGGCCATAGGTTTCACTAGTGGCTTCTCTCAAGATAGCATAAGTATTACGGTGGGTGAACAAATTACTGTCGAGCAATTGATAGGAAAGTGCATAGTTATGAGATTATCTAGGCATGATCATGTATATAGGCATCACATCCGCAACAAGTAGATCGAAACGATTCTGCATCTACTACTATTACTCCACACATCGACCGACTCCTGCCTGCATCTAGAGTATTAAGTTCATAAGAACAGAGTAACGCATTAAGAAAGATGACATGATGTAGAGGGATAAACTCAAGCAATATGATATAGACCCCATCTTTTATCCTTGATGGCAACAATACAATACGTGCCTTGCTGCCCCTGCTGTCACTGGGAAAGGACACCGCAAGATTGAACCCAAAGCTAAACACTTCTCCCATTGCAAGAAAGATCAATCTAGTAGGCCAAACCAAACTAATAATTCGAAGAGACTTGCAAAGATAACCAATCTCACATAAAAGAATTCAGAGAAGATTCAATTATTTCTCATAGATAAACTTGATCATAAACCCATAATTCATCAGATCTCGACAAACACACCGCAATAAGAGTTACATCGAATAGATCTCCAAGAAGATCGAGGAGAACTTTGTATTGAGATTCAAAGAGAGAGAAGAAGCCATCTCGCTAATAACTATGGACCCGAAGGTCTATGGTAAACTACTCACAACTCATCGGAGAGGCCTTGAAGATGATGTAGAGGCCCTCCGTGGTCCATTCCCCCTTCGGCGGAGCACCGGCGAAGGCTCCAAGATGGGATCCCGCAGATACAGAAGGTTGCGGCGGTGGAATTAGGTTTTCATGGTGCTCCTGGATGTTCTCGGGGTACGTGGATATATATAGGATAAAGAAGTAGGTCAGTGGAGCCATGAGGGGCCCACGAGGGTGGGGGCGCGCCCACCCCCCTAGGGTGCGCCGGGCACCCTCATGGCCGTTTTGTTTACTTCTTGACGTCCACTCCAAGTCTCCTGGTTTGCATTTGTTCCAAAAAGATTGCTCCGGAAGGTCTCATCCCGTTTGGACTCCGGTTGATATTCCTTTTCTTCGAAACACTGAAATAAGCAAAAAAACAGCAATTCGGGTTGGGACTTCTGTTAGTAGGTTAGTCCCAAAAATGATATAAAAGTGTAGAGTAAAGCCCATAAACATCCAAAATAGGTAATATAATAACATGGAACAATAAAAAATTATAGATACATTGGAGACGTATCAAAGCACAAGTGTAGTATTTGGATGCCCCTTCTCTCTTTTTCTCTCATTTTTTTCTTTGGCTCTTTTTGGCTCACTTTTTTTCTTTTTTTTCTTTTTATCTGAAGTCTCATCCCAACTTGTGGGGGAATCATAGTCTCCATCATCATTTCCTCACTGGTACATGCTCTAATAATAAATAATGACGATCATCACACTTATATTTACTTACAACTCAATATTACAGCTCGATACCTAGAACCAAGGTTGGAAAAAGCGGTAGGCGTAAGCGAGGCGGTTGGCCTTCGCCTAGTGCCTAGGCGGTGCCTAAGCACCCTAGGCGCGGCCTAGGCGGTAATATAGTTTTGCTCGTAGTGTATTTGTGATTATTATATGGGTGTTGATATTCGTTTAGGGCATATAGATAAGTTAATAATCATCTACTGCCATTGGAATATAATCCGTTTGTCATATCAGTGCAGTACGTGGCATGATTTCTTGCTTGGGTAGGCAATTCCTTGCTTGCCCTGCCTAGACCTCCATTTATGCCCTAGGCGAGGCGTTTGGCCATTGCCTAGCGCCTAGGCGTGCCTAAGCGCCTCCTAGGCACTGCCTTTTCCAACAGAGCCTAGAACAAAGTATGTCTCTATATGAATGCCTCGGTAGTATACCGGGATGTGCAATGATCTAGCGTAGAAAGGATATAAAAAACGGACAAGCCATGGAAATATCGTGCTAGCTTTCTTACGATCATGCAAAGCAATATGAAAATGGATGCTCAAGTCATCAAAACGGAAGCGGTGGAAGTTGCATGGCAATATATCTCAGAATGGCTATGGAAATGTCATAATATGTAGGTATGGTGGCTGTTTTGAGGAAGATATAATAAGGCTTATGTGTGATAGAGTGATACGTCTCCGTCATATCTATAATTTTTGATTATTGCATGCAAATATTCTACAACTTTCATATACTTTTGGCAACATTTTATATCTATTTTGGGACTAACATATTGATCCAGTGCCTAGTGCCAGTTCTTATTTGTTGCATGTTTTTTGTTTCATAGAATACCCATATCAAACGAAGTCCAAAAGCGATAAAAATTTATGGAGATTTATTTTGGAATATTTGTGATTTTTGGGAAAAAGAATCAACATGAGACGATGTCCAAGGGGGCCACAAGCTCGAGGGGCTCGTGCCCTACCCTAGGCGCGCCTGGAGGGCTTATGGGTCCCCTTTTCAGGTGGTTGGTGCCCTTCTTTCGCCGCAAGAAAGATAATATCCTGGTAAAAATCGTGTTAAAATTTCAGCCCAATCGGAGTTATGGGTCTCCGGGAATTTAAGAAACGGTGAAAGGCCAGAATCTGGGAACGTGGAAACAGAAGGAAACAGAGAGAGAGAGAGAGAGAGAGAGAGAGAGAGAGAGAGAGAGAGAGAGAGAGAGAGAGAGAGATCCACTCTCGGAGGGGCTCCCGCTCCTCCGCCGCCATGGAGGCCAAGGACCAGAGGGGAAACCCTCGTCCCATCTAAACGGGGGTCTAGAAATAAGAAGTAGGGGCTCTCTCCCCCTCTCTCCCGGTGGCGCCGGAACGCCGCCGGGGGCCATCATCGTGACGGCGATCTACACCAACAACTTCGCCGCCGTCATCACCAACTCTCTCTCCCTCTATGCAGCGGTGTAATACCTCTTCTCCCTGCTATAATCTCTACTTAAACATGGTTCTCAATGCTATGTATTATTATCCAATGATATGTGGCTATCCTATGATGTTTGAGTAGATCTGTTTTGTCCTATGGGTTGATTGATGATCGTGATTGGTTTGAGTTGTATGTTATTGGTGTTGTCCTATGGTGCTCTCTGTGTCGCGCAAGCATGAGGGATCCCCGCTGTAGGGTTTGCAATATTTTCATGATTCGCTTATGGTGGGTGGCGTGAGTAACAGAAGCACAGACCCGAGTAAATAGGTTGTTTAAAGAGGACTTGATACTTTAATGATATGGTTGGTCTTTACCTTAATGATCTTTAGTAGTTGTGGATGTTTGGTAGAGTTCCAATCATAAGTGCATATGATCCAAGTAGAGAAAGTATGTTAGCTTATGCCTCTCCATCATATAAAATTGCAATAATGATTACCGGTATAATTATCGATTGCCTAGGGACAAATGACTTTCTTGTGACAAAAAAACTCTCTACTAAAACTAACTTAATTGTTTCTTTATCTAAACAACCCCTAGCTTTTATTTACGTGTTCTTTGTTATCTTGCAAACCTATCCCTTTATAGCTTGTCGATGTACTAAAGTAGGGGCACTCCTTTGTACCCCTTTACTTGTGCACGGGCAGTCAGAGCCACAGGCCGAAGCCACACTTAGCAGGGCAAAAGGGAGGAGTCGAAGCTGCAAGACAATCAATGCAACACCAAAGACCGAGACCACAAAGAGCAGATGGGCGAAGCAGGTTTCCCCAGCAAGCCCCTTGCCGGGGCGGCTCGCCCACACCAGCGAAGTGAGCCACCCTCGAACCCACGGTCTCCAACACCATCAACCATGTTGGGCCAGGGCTCGGGAGGCACGTCCATGGTGGCATGCAGATCTTTGTGAAGACAAAGAATAGTCAAGATCAGATGAGGATTGGAAGGCAACAATCCACGGCAAGATCCTTGCCGAAGAAACCACAAGACCCCCGGCAAGATCCTTGCCGAGGACGCCAGCGCGCCACGGCAAGACCCTTGCCGGGCCACCCGGCAAGACCCTTGCCAAGGGCGTCAGCAGGGCCACTGCTAGGCCCGCACCAACCAAATCTCCACCGCCGTTCACATGCAGCTGCCAGCCCAACCAGCTGGGCAGGCACCTGCGTGGCAGCATGCAGCTTCCAAGCCAACTCAGCACACGCCTGCGTGGCGGCATGCAGATCTTCGTGATGGCTCCACCACCGCGCCACCTCAGCTGCTTTCCTGCCTACATGGCGCTGCATGCATCGCTGGCCAGGGCGCGTGTCGAAGCGAGGAGGAGCAGCGACGGACGGGACGGGCCTCGCTCCCGTCCCTGATAAAGCAAGAGGACACCTAAGCTACGCATTAAATGCGCCTTGGCCTGTAATACGAGCGATAAGCTCATAGCACTATAGGCCTTTCCACCTCCTGTGTGCCACTATGGCAGCCCCTTTCGACTATAAAAGGAGGCCCCTGGCGTACTGGAGGGGGATTCGGCTCTTTGGACCACGCAGCCACCGCAGCTAGTTCAGGAGCTCAAGGACACTCAATACATCCACCAAAGCAGGACTAGGGTTTTACGTGTCCCTCGCGGCCCGAACCTGGGTAAACGATCCTTATGCTGGTTACTAATCCTGCTCTTCTCACAATCCCACGCCCCGCAACCGCAGAAGGGATCCTTGTGATCCCATAGGTGTCGATTTCCCACCGACATCTTTGGCGCGCCAGGTAGGGGGCGCAATTGTGAGAATCTGGTCTAGAAGTTGGCCTAGCAGATCTTCATCGCCACGGCTCCCGCGGAGAAGGCGGCCAAGAGAGTGGCGCTGCCTGCGAGCGCGAAGGATGCTAGGGCGGCGACGAGAAAGCTAAGTCATGCCGAACTTAAAAACCTTTCTCCTTAATATAAGGTTATCATCCTGGGAGATTCTGCCTATGTATGGGAAACCTGTACTCAGAGGGGCCCTCCCGCAATTGGCAACGCCCATGTTCTGTTTCGAGTCTACTCAACAGCTCAAGCGGCCGCATCAAGAGTGGTAGGGTAGCCTTCCGCAATTAGCAACGCTCTCGACTCTGACTCGAGTCAAGCTCGACAGTTCGAGTGGCCGCGTTAAGGGCGGTAAGGTGGTTTGCCCAGCAGCAAGCGCACCCGGCATGCCAATGGGGATCCGTCCTCAAGACGCCGCCCTGGGTTTACGCGCCGGCAAGCCTACCCAGTTAATGTAGGGTGGACATACGAAGGAAAATCGAACAGGAAAATAACATGCATAATGTCAGAAATACTGCAGAGTTATATTACAGAAATTGCCACCGCGATTATAACAAAAGATAGCAACTGTCTTGGTCATGAACCTGCAGCGGCGATAAGAAATGGGGTGCCTAGTCCCGGCGTTGGCCCTCCAACCTCTTGATTCCCTCGATGCAGCTGATGATGGGCTTGACACGCTCCTTGAGCACCGCGATGTCTGCATCCTCCGGCAAGCTCTTCAGCGCAGCTTCGAAGTCGAGGTCAGGATGCTAGTGCGCTATCTTGGCAAGCACCTTGGTCATGGCGCCCCGGCAGAGCATCCGGGACTCCTCGGCCAGGGAGGCCGCCCGGTTGGAGTGAAGCCGCTCCAGAGCACCGACGACCCTATCAAAGAATTGGGCCAGGTTGGCATTGGGGCTCAGGCTCGTCTCTGGGGCGTACCTCATGTCCGACATCCCCATGGTGGCAGCTGCGTGGCAGTCGAGTTTGCAACGACGACGAGGCGTCCGAGCCAACACTTCTCGCCCTCCACGTGGTCGTTAAGGTTAGCGGCCTCGTTCCTCCGCAGCTGCTTCTCGGTCTCCAGGTCCTTGGTCAGGATCCCCTCTCGGGCCTTGGACTCCGACAGCATTTTCTCGAGATCCTCCATCTTCAGCTTGAGGTCTCTGATGGAGTTGTTGGCCTCGGAGAGCTCTCTGGCCCTGCTGACGGCCGCGACATGCGCCTCCGCCAGGGCGTTGTTGAGCGTGTCCTTCTCCTTGGACAACTTCAGAGTTTGCTCCTTCAGCTCGTCCCGCCCCGCCTGCCCGCGCACGGTTCTGGGACTGGCCCAACAACGCGTTGCGCCTATGTGTGGCCCAAGCCCGGGGGATCCTGTCGGTGTACTAAAGTAGGGGCACTCCTTTGTATCCCTTTACTTGTGCACGGGCAGTCAGAGCCACAGGTCGAAGCCACACTCAGTAGGGCAAAAGGGAGGAGTCGAAACCCCAAGACAATCAACACAACACCAAATACCGAGACCACAGAGAGCCGATGGGTGAAGCAGGTTTCCCCCGACAAGACCCTTGCCGGGGCAGCCTCAGCGGTCCCGGCAAGCCCCTTACCGGGGCGGCTCGCCCACACCAGCGGAGTGAGCCACCCTCGAACCCACGGTATCCAACACCATCAACCACGTTGGGCCAGGGCTCGGGAGGCACCTCCACGGTGGCATGCAGATCTTTGTGAAGACAAAGAATAGTCAAGTTCAGATGAGGATTGGAAGGCAACAATCCACGGCAAGATCCTTGTCGAGGAAACCACAAGATCCCCGGCAAGATCCTTGCTGGGGATGCCAGCGCGCCACGGCAAGGCCCTTGCCAGGCCACCCTGCAAGACCCTTGCCAAGGGCGTCAGCAGGGCCACTGCCAGGCCCGCACCAACCAAATCTCCACCGCCGTTCACATGCAGCTGCCAGCCCAACCAGCTGGGCAGGCACCTGCGTGGCAACATGCAGCTTCCAGGCTAACTCAGCACACGCTTGTGTGGTGGCATGCAGATCTTCATGATGGCTCCACCACAGCGCCACCTCAGCTACTTACCTGCCTACATGGCGCCGCATGCATCGCTGGCCAGGGCGCGTGTCGAAGCGAGGAGGAGCGGCGACGGACGGGACAAGCCTCGCTCCCGTCCCCGATAAAGCAAGAGGACACCTACGCTATACATTAAATGCGCCTTGTCCTGTAATACGAGCGATAAGCTCATAGCACTGTAGGCCTTTCCACCTCTTGTGTGCCACTGTGGCAGCCCCTTTCGACTATAAAAGGAGGCCCCTAGCGTACTGGAGGGGGATTCGGCTCTTTGGACCACGCAACCACTGCAGCTAGTTCAGGAGCTCAAGAACACTCAATACATCCACTAAAGCAGGACTAGGATTTTACGCGTCCCTCGCGGCCCGAACCTGGGTAAATGATCCTTGTGCTGGTTACTAATGCTACTCTTCTCACAATCCCGCGCCCCGCAACCGCAGAAGGGATCCTCGTGATCCCATAGGTGTCATTTTCCCACTGACACAGCTACAAAGTAATTCTCATTTCATACTTGTTCTAGGTAAAGCAAACGTAAAGTGTGTGTAGAGTTGTATCGGTGGTCGATAGAACTTGAGGGAGTTTTTTTTTCTACCTTTAGCTCCTCTTTGGGTTTGACACTCTTTGTCAGTGTCAAAACCGGCGGATCTCGGGTAGGGGGTCCCGAACTGTGCGTCTAGGCGGATGGTAATAGGAGACGAGGGACACGATGTTTTTACCCAGGTTCGGGCCCTCTTGATGGAGGTAAAACCCTACGTCCTGCTTGATTAATATTGATGATGTGGGTTACACGAGTAGATCTACCACGAGATCAAGGAGGCTAAACCCTAGAAGCTAGCCTATGGTATGATTGTTGTTCGTCCTATGGACTAAAGCCATCCGGTTTATATTAGACACCGGAGAGGGCTAGGGTTACACAGAGTCGGTTACAATGGTAGGAGATCTACATATCCGTATCGCCAAGCTTGCCTTCCACGCCAAGGAAAGTCCCATCCGGACACGGGACGAAGTCTTCAATCTTGTATCTTCATAGTCTTGGAGTCCAACCAATGATGATAGTTCGGCTATCCGGACACCCCCTAGTCCGGAACTCCCTCAGTAGCCCCTGAACCAGGCTTCAATGACGACGAGTCCGGCGTGCATGTTGTCTTTGGCATTGCAAGGCGGGTTCCTCCTCCGAATAATTTATAGAAGATTGTGAACACCAGGATAGTGTCCGGCTCTGCAAAATAAATTCCACATACAACCGTAGAGAGAATAATATTACATAAGTTCAATCTGCTGACGTATTTTGTGGCGTAACGTCACACCACTACCAAGCCTTCAAATTGTTTTTATTGTTCCATCTCAGCGCGTTTAGCGAGGCAGTTTCCTTGGCACGTCTTGTCGAAGCAGAGATCGTGTTCCCCTTATTCCGGGATTCCCATCAATACGGACGTGGGTTGTCACATCCCTAGTTCTGGTATGACCTAGACTAGCTAGCCAGTTGTGCATCATATTTTAAATTCCATTTAATTTTGAAATGAGGATTTGTGAAACCCTCAGAATCATTTTTGGAAATGACCCAAATAAAAATTGTTCCAAAAAGGTCCAACAAAATGCTCATGTTGCTCTCTGAAAATATTGGACAGAGATAAAAATCAAACCAATATTTTTAGGACCTCATAAGTATTTATTTTGGGCATTTGGAATTAATGCAGTAATTATTTGCTTTGGATATATATTGTTATATATATAAAATATTGTCCAAAAATTATGCCATTTATAAAGGAGCTCTGGAATAATATAACTAGCTTCTATAAAAATTGGCATAAGAAAATAAAATGGTTTAGTATTTTTTTTAAAACCAAACAAATGTCAGAAAAATAGAAAAGAAAACAAAAGGGGAAAAACCTTACCTGGCGCTTAGCTCCTGTGCTGGCCCAGCACTATGCGGCCTGGCCGGCCCAGTTGGCCAGCCCGGCCCACCTGTCCCCCCTCCTCTGTCGTCTTCCTCCCCGACAGGAGGACGGGCGCATGCCCGCCGCGCGCACCGCCGCGCCGCGCCACCTCCTCCCTCCCTGCCTGCCTGTCCTCCCCCTCGTCGCTCTGGATGATCCCGCGCGACGCCACGCACGCCCCGTACCCCTCTCAGTCTTCCCCCGATCCTCTCCTCTCCTCTCCCTCGCTCTCTCTCTCTCACGGCCGAACGCCACCGACGCCATCGCTCGCCGTTACCGCGGCCACAGCCTCCCCCTCGTCCCTTCGTCGTGTCCACGAGCTCCGCCACGACTCCCTCGTCCTCTCCGTCAAGCCACAAGACGCCGGACGCCCTGTGGAGCCGCCGTCGCCATTGTCTTCGCCTCCGGCCGCCGCAGATCGCCATCGCCGCTTCGTCGTCTCCAGCGCGTCCCCGGCCGCAACAAGCAGCCCTGCAAGTCCGATGTGAGCCCCGCCGTCGAACCCCCCTCTCCCCTGCTCTTCCGGCACCGTCTAGCCCCTCCGCCACCGAAGCCGTGCCCCGGCCATCGCCCCGAGCTCCGCTCCGGCGAGCTCCGGCCACCCCAGCTCCCCCTACCTGCTTCGCTGGCTGCGCAAGAGCCCGGGCTATGCCCCGGTAACCTTAGTCGCCACCCTCGTGGCCTGTAACACGGACGCCGCCGCGTCCAGAGGTCGCCGGCGTTAACCTTGCTGGCCTGACGTGTGGGCCCGACCTGCCAGGTGATTAGCTTAAGCTAATCACCACTTAGTTAACCTTGAGACACTAACAGTGGGCCCCAGCGCCACTAATCTAAGTTAGATTAGAAATAACCCCCCCTGTTAACTAACTGTGACACTGACGTGTGGACCCCACACGTCAGGTTTGACCCTGGTCAGCCCCGGTTGACCTGCTGACGTCATGCTGGCGCAATAATATATTTTCTGGAATTAAAATAAATCAGGAAATTCCAGAAAATGTTCAAAACTTCAAAAATTCATATCAATTCAACTGTAGCTCAGATTGAAATAAATTATATATGAAAAATTATCAGAAAAATGCAATCTGTCCATTTGTACCAGTTTCATGCATGATAAAACAACTTATACTTGCTGTATAGGTGAAAACACATGAATGGCATTTATAAGAGCTTATTTTGGAGTTGCATTTGAACCTTTGGTTCAAATGGACTTCATTCAATTTGAATGCTAGTTGCATTAGCTCAAATAGCATCACATCTACATGCCATGTTCATGCATCATATTGTTGCATATGATTGTGTATTGATTGCCGGCACCGTTCCTTCTCGATAGGTCCTGCTCCGGAGACGTTCCAGAGTACCTGTCTGTGAAGCAGTGCCTCCCTTATTGATTTACCAGGCAAGCAAACCCCCTTGTTCATTTCGATACAATCCTACTCTCTCGCTCCTGCTCTCAGTTATTGCATTAGGACAACAACGATTCATCTGCTACTTTGTGTTGCCGTAGTTGAACCCATTCCTTTGCATGACCTGTCATTGCCACAGTAAATAGTTGAAACCCACTAGCATGTGTAGGAGTTGATTGAAGCCATTGTTGTGTTCCTACCATGCTATGCCTGCTATTGCTTAGAGTGTGTCAGGTCTGATTCATTGGGAATGAATTGGAGTGCAGCGTTCTATGTTCTGATGCTGAGAGTGAAGTGTGTGAACACGATTTGGTAAAGGTAGCGGTGAGAGGCCATGTAGGAGTACATGGTGGGTTGTCTCACTGGAACCGTCCTTAAGCACTGAGTTCTATGTATGTTGTCCAATGACTCGATACTACCACACATTGGGTTCCGGTAACTCGACCCCTCTCGACTTATTAACCAACTTGATCTCTGTCCAGGAGTCGCAACTAGTTTCTGGTGTTTGTAGGTAGTGCTATTTTTCTACCGAGTGGCACCCGGCAGGGTGGGCTTGGGACAGACTAGGCACAGGTGGCACGGTGTACCAAGTGGCACACGGATGGTGGGCTTGGGAACCCTGCTCACATCGTTTGGGGCCGTGAGCGACACCCCGGCCGGATCTCCTTGCGGATGGAACCCGAATAGGTGATAAACCTGGACTAGAGTCTTGTGTGGTTAGTCAGGTCGTGGCCGACACCCTCGCCAGGCTTCCGCTTGAAGGTTGCCGAGATACATGACGTGTAGATGGCGGTAAGTGGCGAAAGCATGTGTGAAGAAGTACACCCCTGCAGGGTTAGCATGATCTATTCGAATAGCCGGGTCCGCGGTTATGGACCTCTTGGATGCTTACATGGTACATAGACAATTTGAAGTGGATACTCTAAAATGCTCAAGACAAGTGTGAGTGCTATGGATGGCCTTCCCGTAGGGAGACATGGATGAATCCATGGTAGTGTATTGTGTGGTGATTAGTGGACTCGTGTGCGTCATATCACCTCAAAGAAGTTCTGGTAGTCGTAGAACAGGATAGCCATAGAGTCAAAGCTGGCTTGCTGCAACTAAACCCCACATTACCCTCTTGATACAAATGCATGTATGGTAGGATCTAATGTAAGTCTTGCTGAGTACCTTTGTACTCATGTTGCTTTATTTATGTTTTTGCAGCGAAGACTTCGGCTTACTAGTGTTCTCGTGGACTTCGACGAGTAGCTTGTACCTCAGCTACGATCTTGATCGGATGATGTAGATAGTCAGGCTCTTCAGCCTTTTTCATTTGTAGATGTCTGTATCCAGACATGTAATGCTTCCGCTTGCTGCTTGTATGCTCTGTATGATGGGTCCTGTGACCCCTGTTTGCAATAAATGCTATGTTGGCTCTTTGAGCTTTATCTATATGAGTTGTTGAGTTATGCTGTGATGCCATGCTGTACAACACATACTTGCATGTTATGCGTACGTGTAATGTGTATTGCTATGTGTGGGATCTTACTATCTAGTTGTTTATCCTTAGTAGCCTCTCTTACCGGGAAATGTCTCCTAGTGCTTCCACTGAGCCCTGGTAGCTTGCTACTGCTCCGGAACACTTAGGCTGGCCGGCATGTGTCCTTCTTCGTTCCTGTGTCTGTCCCTTCGGGGAAATGTCACGCGATGAAAACCGGAGTCCTGTTAGCCCGCTACAGCCCAGTTTACCGGAGTCCTGCTAGCCCAGTTGCTACAGCCCGGATTCACTCGCTGATGACCGACACGTTCGATGCTGGGTCATGTATGCATGTCCCTGTAAGTTAGAGCCACTTTGGGTTCACAACTAGCCATGTCAGCCCGGGTTCTCTGTCATATGGATGCTAGCGACACTATCATATACGTGTGCCAAAAGGCGCAAATGGTCCCGGTCATGGTAAGGCGACACCGTGGGAATACCGTGCGTGAGGCCGCAAAGTGATATGAGGTGTTACATGCTAGATCGATGTGACTTAGGATCGGGGTCCTGACAGTTTTGGTATCAGAGCCTGACTGCCTGTAGGATTACCAAGCCAAACTAGTCGAAGTTGAGTCTAGAAATTCTTTAGTTATGTAAGGGAATTGATTGTGGGAAGGAACGTAAGGCTCTTTTTACTCCTTATACCTCAAGGCCTTCTAATCTGAGTCGTCCTATCTTTCCTACGGGGTTAAGGAACTAGGCTTCTCTTCCGTCTATCAGGATCATGTGTTACTACTCCGTAGTCCCATAGGATTGGTTGATCAGAGTCATACCCCAGTTTTTGAGTACTTCCGGTGTAGCCTGTTTAGTACTATCCCAGAACCTTGAGTGGTGATGTTGAGTTATTGTTCTACCCCATTTCTGGCAGGATGTCTCATTCTGAGCATTTTACTGCCGTTATGCTGCCGGAATTTCCCTAGGAGTTTGAGAGATACTAATTTCTTTGTCCTACATTCTATAGCCTGTAGATGATGCTGATTCCGTCCTTGGTTTCGTTTCTCAGGATGTCATCAGTTAAGCAAAGTTCTGTTGCTCGTAGCCAGAACCACGGAGATGGTAGGGATGAGGATCCTCCCGACCCGCCTTCGTTGACAGAGTTCATGTTAGAGATGGAGAGGAACAAGCGTGAGTCTAACCGCTTGTTGGCACGTATCGAGGAGAACACCGCACATCGGTCCAATAAGTCTGCGACCATTCATGACTTCATCCGCTTGCACCCACCTACCTTTCATCATTCCATCGAGCCACTCGGTGCAGATGACTGGCTCCGTAGCATCACTCATAAGCTGCGTTCCACGAACGTAGCTGAAGATGACAAGGTCACCTATGCCACATACCACCTGGAAGGTCCTACTAGTCTTTGGTGGCAGAACTATGAGGCTATGCTTCCAGCTGGCCAGATTCCTACCTGGAGAGATTTCACTGAGGCTTTTCGCGAGCATCACATTCCTGAAGCCCTCATTGATCGCAAGAGAGAAGAGTTCTGTAGTTTCACCCAGGATAAGATGGTTGTTGATGCTTACAGTAGAGAGTTTGAGAACCTCTCCCGCTATGCCACAGAAGAAGTGTCCACGGACGCCAAGAAGCAGGCTAGGTTCCGGAAGGGTCTCAACCCCAAGTTGCGTCGTGATCTCCACCTACATCATTGTGATACATTCCAAGCTCTTGTGAACAAAGCCATCAATGCAGAAATAGCTCAGCTCACTTACGAGGAGTCTCATAAGCACGCCCGTGATTTGGGATCTTCTTCCGGTTCTGGTTCTCAGAAGCGCCGGATTTGGGTTCCAAACTCTGCTCTTCCTTCCGGATATGCACCGAGGCCATCCCATGTGGTGCCTTCCCCAGATCAGTCGTATGCTCCACCCAGGCCTACTGGTAGACCGCTTGTCAGTGCGGGTCCACATCCAACTTCAGGGACTTGCTTCACATGCGGGAAGCCAGGACACTATGCACGTGACTGCCCTCAGGCCAGTTATGCTCCACCCCAGCCCGAGAAGACCGTTGGTTGTGTTAAGCCATCACGCAAGATGATCAGTGTCAAGTCAGCCCCCACTGAAAGTGGAAGTGTGCATCACGTCTCAGCTAAAGACGCTCATGATGATCCAGATGTTGTTCTTGGTACACTCCTTGTCAATTGTCATCCAGCATCGGTTCTGTTCGATACCGGAGCATCTCACTCCTTCATTTCTGAAAGCTATGCTAACTTGCACAACCTGTCATTTTGTGATATGCCCTCTCCGCTAGTCATCCAAACTCCTAGATCCAAATGGCAAACCTCTAGTGTAAGCCATGGTAACGAAATCCTTGTTGACACACTTGTATTCCTTGCCTCACTTGTAGCCCTCAAGTCTATAGATATTAACATCATCTTGGGTATGGACTGGATGAAAGCTCATTATGCCAAGATTGATTGTAACACTAGGTCTGTTCAGCTTACACACCCATCTGGCAAGATAGTCACTGTCTCCACCAGAGTTGCGAAGCGTCAGCTCTATTCTCTTAATGCCAGCCCTCTCCCAGACCTTAAAGATATCCCGGTAGTCCGTGACTTTCCGGATGTCTTTCCAGAAGAACTGCCAGGTGTTCCACATGACAGAGATGTAGAGTTTGTCATAGATCTTATCCCAGGAACTGCTCCAATCTCCAGAAGACCTTACAAGATGGCACCCTTAGAACTAGCCGAGCTTAAGAAACAACTTGATGAGTCCTTGCAAAAGGGTTTCATCCGTCCTAGTTCTTCTCCTTGGGCTTGCCCCGTCCTCTTCGTCAAGAAGAAGGATGGTACGGACCGGATGGTTGTAGATTATCGTCCCGTTAATTTGGTCACGATAAAGAACAAGTATCCGCTTCCCAGGATCAATGACCTGTATGATCAGCTCGCTGGATCCTCAGTCTTCTCCAAGATGGATTTGAGGTTAGGCTACCACCAAATTAAGATCAGAAACAGGGACATTCCTAAGATGGCTTTTGTCACTCATTATGGCCAGTACGAGTACACCGTCATGTCATTCGGCCTAACCAACGCCCCAGCCACTTTCTCCCGCTTGATGAACTCGATCTTCATGGAGTACTTAGATAAGTTCGTCGTGGTTTACCTCGATGATATTCTTATTTACTCAAAGAACAAGGAAGAGCATGCCGAACATCTTAAACTTGTATTAGAAAAACTCAGAGAGCATCGCCTTTATGCCAAGTTCTCCAAGTGTGAATTTTGGTTGCCAGAAGTGACCTACCTAGGCCACGTAATCTCTGGTAAGGGCATTGCTGTCAATCCCGAGAGAGTTAAGGCCGTTCTCGATTGGACTCCACCTGAAACCATTAAACAAGTTAGGAGTTTCCTTGGTCTAGCCAGCTATTGTCGCCGCTTTGTTGAAAACTTTTCCAAAGTAGCCAAACCCCTCACGGAACTTCTCAAGAAAGATAAAAGTTTGAGTGGTCCCAACAGTGTGAGTATAGTTTTCAGGAACTGAAAAGACGCCTGACTTCTGCTCCCATACTTGTGCCACCGGATTTCACAAAGGACTTTGTTATCTACTGCGACGCCTCACGACAGGGACTAGGTTGCATTCTTATGCAGGATCATCATGTGATTGCCTATGCATCTCGACAGTTGCATCCACATGAGGATAATTATCCTACACATGATCTAGAGCTTGCAGCCGTAGTCTATGCACTCAAGACCTGGCGACATTACCTTCTTAGTAAACGTTGCGAGATCTACACCGATCACCAGAGTCTCAAGTATATCTTCACCCAACCGGATCTGAACCTTAGGCAAAGACGTTGGTTGGAGTTGATCACAGATTATGATCTAGGGATTACCTACACCCCAGGCAAAGCCAATGTCATGGCTGATGCGCTAAGTCATAAATCCTATTGCAACAATCTCATGTTGCAGCAAGGCCAACCACTTCTCCATGAGGAATTCTGTAAGCTCAATCTTCACATTGCTCCTCACGGATTCCTTTCTACCTTGGTGGCGAAACCTACTCTTGTGGATCATATTATAGAAGCCCAGAAGCATGATACGGGGATTACCCGGATCAAGAGAAACATTGCCAAGGGTATTGCTGGTAGTTTCTCTATAGATAATCGAGGTGTTGTTTTCTTTGGGAACCGCCTGGTGGTCCCCAAGAAGCAACATCTTCGGCAATTGATTCTTAAGGAGGCGCATGAATCTCCTCTCATGATTCATCCCGGTAGTACTAAGATGTATCAGGACCTACGCCAGAGGTTCTGGTGGACTAGGATGAAGAGAGAAATCGCTCAGTTTATTGCTAACTATGACATTTGTCGTCGCGTTAAGGCAGAGCATCAAAGACCTGCTGGCACCCTTCATCCTTTAGCTATTCCTGAGTGGAAATAGGATAAAGTTGGTATGGATTTTATCACCGGCTTTCCCAGAACCAAGAAAGGGAATAACGCTATTTTCGTAGTCGTTAATCGTCTTTCCAAAGTGGCTCACTTCCTTCCTGTTCGAGAGAGTATCACTGCTAGTCAGCTCGCTGACTTATACATTTCTCGAATAGTGTCACTCCATGGTGTTCCACTAGAGATCAATTCAGACCGTGGCAGTCTTTTCACTTCTCATTTCTGAGAGAGTTTCCAAACTGCCATGGGAACCCATCTTTCCTTCAGTACCGCTTTCCACCCTCAGTCGAGTGGTCAGGTGGAAAGGGTCAATCAAATTCTCGAAGACATGCTTAGAGCTTGCATTATCTCATTCGGTATGGATTGGGAGAAATGTCTTCCTTTTTCCGAGTTTGCCTATAACAATAGCTATCAATCCAGTCTCAAGAAAGCTCCTTTTGAGGTTCTCTATGGACGAAGATGTTGAACACCTTTGAACTGGTCAGAAACCGGTGAAAGACAATTCTTTGGACCGGACATGATCCAGGAGGCAGAAGAGCAAGTTCGCATCATTCGTGAGAATTTGAAAACAGCCCAGTCTCGTCAGAAGAGCCAGTATGATCGTCATCATAGGGATATGACCTATGAAATTGGCGACAAAGCTTACCTTCGGGTCACTCCTTTGAAGGGTACCCATCGATTCGGTATCAAGGGCAAGTTGGCTCCTCGTTCCATTGGTCCTTTTCGCATTCTCGCTAAATGAGGAGACGTTGCCTACCAGTTGGAACTACCCCCACATCTTTCTAGAGTGCATGATGTCATCCACGTCTCTCAACTCAGGCGTTGCTTCTCGGATCTTATCCACGGAGTGGACCACGAAACGCTTGATCTCCAAGATAACCTCACATACCGGGAGTACCCGGTTCGCATTCTTGATCAAGTAGAGCGTGTTACTCGATGTCAGAACATCAAGTTTCTCAAGGTTCAGTGGTCTCATCATTCCGAGAGAGAAGCTACTTGGGAGCGAGAAGATCGTCTTCGACTGGAGTACCCCGCTTTCTTTCCGTCGACCCCTGAATCTCGGGACGAGATTCTTTCAAGTGGGGGCGAGTTGTCACATCCCTAGTTCTGGTATGACCTAGACTAGCTAGCCAGTTGTGCATCATTTTTTAAATTCCATTTAATTTTGAAATGAGGATTTGTGAAACCCTCAGAATCATTTTTGGAAATGACCCAAATAAAAATTGTTCCAAAAAGGTCCAACAAAATGCTCATGTTGCTCTCTGAAAATATTGGACAGAGATAAAAATCAAACCAATATTTTTAGGACCTCATAAGTATTTATTTTGGGCATTTGGAATTAATGCAGTAATTATTTGCTTTGGGTATATATTGTTATATATATATAATATTGTCCAAAAATTATGCCATTTATAAAGGAGCTCTGGAATAATATAACTAGCTTCTATAAAAATTGGCATAAGAAAATAAAAGGGTTTAGTATTTTTTTTAAAACCAAACAAATGTCAGAAAAATAGAAAAGAAAACAAAAGGGGAAAAACCTTACCTGGCGCTTAGCTCCTGTGCTGGCCCAGCACTATGCGGCCTGGCCGGCCCAGTTGGCCAGCCCGGCCCACCTGTCCCCCCTCCTCTGTCGTCTTCCTCCCCGACAGGAGGACGGGCGCATGCCCGACGCGCGCACCGCCGCGCCGCGCCACCTCCTCCCTCCCTGCCTGCCTGTCCTCCCCCTCGTCGCTCTGGATGATCCCGCGCGACGCCACGCACGCCCCGTACCCCTCTCACTCTTCCCCCGATCCTCTCCTCTCCTCTCCCTCGCTCTCTCTCTCACGGCCGAACGCCACCGACGCCACCGCTCGCCGTTGCCGCGGCCACTGCCTCCCCCTCGTCCCTCCGTCATGTCCACGAGCTCCGCCGCGACTCCCTCGTCCTCTCCATCAAGCCACAAGACGCCGGACGCCCTGTGGAGCCGTCGTCGCCATCGTCTTCGCCTCCGGTCGCCGCAGATCGCCATCGCCGCTTCGTCGTCTCCAGCGCATCCCCGGCCACAACGAGCAGCCATGCAAGTCCGCTGTGAGCCCCGCCGTCGAACCCCCCCTCTCCCTTGCTCTTCTGGCGCCCTCTAGCCCCTCCGCCACCGAAGCCGTGCCCCGGCCGCTGCCCTGAGCTCCGCTTCAGCGAGCTCCGGCCACCCCAGCTCCCCCTACCTACTTCGCTGGCTGCGCAAGAGCCCGGGCTACGCCCCGGTGCCCTTAGTCGCCACCCCCGTGGCCTGTAACACGGACGCCGCCGTGTCCACAGGTCGCCGGCGTTAACCTCGCCGGCCTGACGTGTGGGCCCGACCTGCCAGGTGATTAGCTTAAGCTAATCACCACTTAGTTAACCTTGAGACACTGACAGTGGGCCCCAGCACCACTAATCTAAGTTAGATTAGAAATAACCCCCCTGTTAACTAACTGTGACACTGACGTGTGGGCCCCACACGTCAGGTTTGACCCTGGTCAGCCCCGGTTGACCTGCTGACGTCGTGCTGACGTCATGCTAGCGCAATAATATATTTTCTGGAATTAAAATAAATCAGGAAATTCCAGAAAATGTTCAAAACTTCAAAAATTCATATCAATTCAACCGTAGCTCAGATTGAAATAAATTATAGATGAAAAATTATCAGAAAAATGCAATCTATCCATCTGTACCAGTTTCATGCATGATAAAATAACTTATACTTGCTGTATAGGTGAAAACACATGAATGACATTTATAAGAGCTTATTTTGGAGTTGCATTTGAACCTTTGGTTCAAATGGACTTCATTCAATTTGAATGCTAGTTGCATTAGCTCAAACAGCATCACATCTACATGCCATGTTCATGCATCATATTGTTGCATATGATTGTGTATTGATTGCCGGCACCGTTCCTTCTCGATAGGTCCTGCTCCGGAGACGTTCCAGAGTACCTGTCTGTGAAGCAGTGCCTCCCTTATTGATTTACCAGGCAAGCAAACCCCCTTGTTCATTTCGATACAATCCTACTCTCTCGCTCCTGCTCTCAGTTATTGCATTAGGACAACAACGATTCATCTGCTACTTTGTGTTGCCGTAGTTGAACCCATTCCTTTGCATGACCTGTCATTGCCACAGTAAATAGTTGAAACCCACTAGCATGTGTAGGAGTTGATTGAAGCCATTGTTGTGTTCCTACCATGCTATGCCTGCTATTGCTTAGAGTGTGTCAGGTCTGATTCATTGGGAATGAATTGGAGTGCAGCGTTCTATGTTCTGATGCTGAGAGTGAAGTGTGTGAACACGATTTGGTAAAGGTAGCGGTGAGAGGCCATGTAGGAGTACATGGTGGGTTGTCTCACTGGAACCGTCCTTAAGCACTGAGTTCTATGTATGTTGTCCAATGACTCGATATCCACACATTGGGTTCTGGTAACTCGACCCCTCTCGACTTATTAACCAACTTGATCTCTGTCCAGGAGTCGCAACTAGTTTCTGGTGTTTGTAGGTAGTGCTATTTTTCTACCGAGTGGCACCCGGCAGGGTGGGCTTGGGACAGACTAGGCACAGGTGGCACGGTGTACCAAGTGGCACCCGGATGGTGGGCTTGGGAACCCTGCTCACATCGTTTGGGGCCGTGAGCGACACCCCGGCCGGATCTCCTTGCGGATGGAACCCGAATAGGCGATAAACCTGGACTAGAGTCTTGTGTGGTTAGTCAGGTCGTGGCCGACACCCTCGCCAGGCTTCTGCTTGAAGGTTGCCGAGATACATGACGTGTACATGGCGGTAAGTGGCGAAAGCATGTGTGAAGAAGTACACCCCTGCAGGGTTGACATGATCTATTCGAATAGCCGGGTCCGCGGTTATGGACCTCTTGGATGCTTACATGGTACATAGACAATTTGAAGTGGATACTCTAAAATGCTCAAGACAAGTGTGAGTGCTATGGATGGCCTTCCCGTAGGGAGACATGGATGAATCCATGGTAGTGTATTGTGTGGTGATTAGTGGACTCGTGTGCGTCATATCACCTCAAAGAAGTTCTGGTAGTCGTAGAACAGGATAGCCATAGAGTCAAAGCTGGCTTGCTGCAACTAAACCCCACATTACCCTCTTGATACAAATGCATGTATGGTAGGATCTGATGTAAGTCTTGCTGAGTACCTTTGTACTCATGTTGCTTTATTTATGTTTTTGCAGCGAAGACTTCGGCTTACTAGTGTTCTCGTGGACTTCGACGAGTAGCTTGTACCTCAGCTACGATCTTGATCGGATGTTGTAGATAGTCAGGCTCTTCAGCCTTTTTCATTTGTAGATGTCTGTACCCAGACATGTAATGCTTCCGCTTGCTGCTTGTATGCTCTGTATGGTGGGTCCTGTGACCCCTGTTTGCAATAAATGCTATGTTGGCTCTTTGAGCTTTATCTATATGAGTTGTTGAGTTATGCTGTGATGCCATGCTGTACAACACATACTTGCATGTTATGCGTACGTGTAATGTGTATTGCTATGTGTGGGATCTGACTATCTAGTTGTTTATCCTTAGTAGCCTCTCTTACCGGGAAATGTCTCCTAGTGCTTCCACTGAGCCCTGGTAGCTTGCTACTGCTCCGGAACACTTAGGCTGGCCGGCATGTGTCCTTCTTCGTTCCTGTGTCTGTCCCTTCGGGGAAATGTCACGCGATGAAAACCGGAGTCCTGTTAGCCCGCTACAGCCCGGTTTACCGAAGTCCTGCTAGCCCAGTTGCTACAGCCCGGATTCACTCGCTGATGACCGACACGTTCGATGCTGGGTCATGTATGCCTGTCCCTGTAAGTTAGAGCCACTTTGGGTTCACAACTAGCCATGTCAGCCCGGGTTCTCTGTCATATGGATGCTAGCGACACTATCATATACGTGTGCCAAAAGGCACAAACGGCCCCGGGCATGGTAAGGCGACACCGTGGGAATACCGTGCTTGAGGCCGCAAAGTGATATGAGGTGTTACATGCTAGATCGATGTGACTTAGGATCGGGGTCCTGACATGGGTAACCCAACCGCGCCATTAATTGCGGCGCTTGGGAGATAAGCGAGTTTTATCAGGCCGGTGGGGACGCATGTTTCCGTCCACCCATATAAGGGGATAAAGATCCAACCTTTTTACCTGCGCCTTCTTCCTCCTTGGCTTATCCATCTCTGCGAACTCGAGCTCTAGCGCCCAAGCCCGCACATCTCACCTCAACCTTCTCCAAATATGTCCGGAGCGGGAGGCAAGTGGATGGCCTCCTCCGTCACGGAGGGGCATATCCAGAAGCTGCGCAGCGCCGGATACTTGTCCAGCGACATCGCGCATCGGCTCCCCGACGAGGGAGAGCTCATCCCCACCCCTAGGCCCCATGAGAGGATAGTATTCCTTCCCCATTTCCTCCGCGGACTGGGCTTCCCACTTCATCCCTTTGTCCGGGGGCTCATGTTCTACTACGGCCTAGATTTCCATGATCTAGCCCCGAATTTTATCCTCAACATCTCGGCGTTTATCGTCGTGTGCGAGGCCTTCCTCTGCCTCCAGCCCCACTTCGGCTTGTGGCTCAAGACCTTCAGTGTCAAGCCGAAGGTTGTGAAGGGCAGCCAAGCGGAGAGCGGAGGTGCCATGGTGGGCAGGATGTCCCACGTCACGTGGCTGGAGGGTACTTTCGTGGAAACCATTAAGGGGTGGCAATCGGGGTGGTTCTACATCACCGAGCCGCGTGACCCTGATTGGGCAGCGGCCCCCGAATTCAGATCTGGTATCCCTACACGGCTCACCTCCTGGAAAGAGAGTGGCCGGATCTGGGGGGATTCGGAGGAGCTGACCGGATTCCAAGCCTGTATCCAGAAGCTGGTGGACAAGAAGCTCAAGCTCGTCAACATAGTCCAGGTCATGCTCATCCGCCGGATTCTCCCGTGCCAACGACGGGGCTTCAACATGTGGGAGTTCGATCCGGCGCAGCACCAGACTTTGAATGGGCTCTTTGACACTACGTACGAAGAGGTCTGGAAGGTGTTGTTCAAGGGCGCCGAGGCTCCCGCATCCGCTACCGAAGATCGCGAATTCAGCTCGCAGCGTCCAGCTGATGAGGTAAGTGATATTGTCCTTTATGGGACGCTTGTTATTCATAGTTTGACTCTATGCGGGATCTAAACTCCCTTTCCCTTGATAGGACTGGCTGAAGAAGGCCGCACAGGCTATCTGTCCGGCCCCATTGCCAGAGGACCCAGCTGACGCCCGCCTAACGGGGCTGCTGGCTCCGGCACCCCACGTGGTGCCGGAGAAGAAGGCCAAGAAGAAGGCCACGGGGACTCAGAAGAGTTCCCGTTTTCAGGTGCTATCGGACGATGAATCCGAGGCCGACTCCTCCCACCAAGGCGAGGAGGAGAAGAAGAAAGCCTCTCCCCCAGTGGGGGGAGGGAAGAAAAGGAAGGCCTCCCCAACAAGGGAGGCCGAAGGGTCCAAGAGGGGAAAAACTCTTCCCCCGGACTGTTCCGCCAACGCCAGTGACAACGACGAGGACTGGCCTCCAAGGGCCAAGCCTCTGGCGAGATCGTAAGTATCCAGACTCCCGAATAACTTCAAGGTTTTCGTTTTCTGCCACATTATGTCTTTCTAATGCCGCATACAACCCTGCAGTCCGCCTAAGGATGATCTCCCCACTTCGTCGAGCGGGTCCTTAAGGGCGTCGGATATGGACTCTCTTACGACTGCCTCTACCCCCCGTGATGCGGACGATGCCGAGGTGGGATCCCAGGAAGGGACCCACCAGGAGGAGAGGGCCCCGGAGGTGTCGCAGGACAACCTCCCGGACTTTGCACCGGACTCAGCCCCGGAACCCATAGTGGCTCCGGAGTCCGGCGGGCGACCCCTTCGTAAGAAGGGCAAGACCGCGACGCCGGCTGCCTCCGTCCAACCGGAGGTGCCGGATAATTTGCTGGAGGCGCTCAACGGCGCCTCCATCAAAGAGGAACACCGCACTGTTATGAGTGCGGTGATTCAGAAGGTTCAGCTTGCCAAGAGCGGGCTAACCGAAGCCTACAGCAGCCTTCTAACAGGCTTTGAGGTAAGAATTTCGATATATGTAAAATGGTACCGCATAGACAGTAGCCCCTGATGCTCGGTTCGGTGTTCGGAAAGAAAAGCCGGTCTGAGGATCTTTAGAAAGATAAATGCAGGAGTCATGAAAATATGTCAATATGGGATTGCAGGCTATGCTGCTGACCTCTGCCGCACTGACTGCGGAGGTCAATACTTTGAAGGAAAACCTCGAGCGGTCCGAGAACGAGCTCGGCCATGCCAAGAAGCAGCTCGAGGAAAAAGAAGGTGAGTAATACCTTATGAAAATTGTACCTTACAGAAAAGGATTTGGTTGCAAGAAAAATGACAAGGATAACTGGGGTATTGCAGGGGCCACTAACGAGGTGGCGACCCTGAAGGAGGCGGTGGCCACGGCCGAACGCAATACGGCTGCGGAGTGCACCGAGCGAGAGAAACAGGAGGCGCGGGTGGTGGAGGTACAGCAAGAGCTCCAGGATCTCGTGAGGAAACATGAGATCCTGGAGCGTGACTCGAAGACTCGAGAGTCTGAGCTTGCAACGGCTCTTGAGAGTGCCAAAGCCGCTAAGGCCGAAGCCTACAAGGCCCTCCAGGAGATAGAGGCGGTGAAGAAAATAGCAGCGGGTAAGGCATTTTTCATGCAAAGTAAGCATGTGAGTGTTAATTACCTATCGCTTACCCGAATTCGGAGCTCTCCAGGAGCGTTCGCAGATCTTCCCCGCAGCATGTCCGATGCTGCCGCATTCTACCGGGCCGAGGAGGGGAGATCAACGGAGAAGGTTTTCTGGTCTCAGTATGCTGAGGTCGAACATCCGGTGCCCCTTAGAGACCAGCTGAAGCAGCTGGTCGAGCTCCACAAGGCGTCCGAACAGGCCATGAAGGGCCTCATAGTTCGGCTGTGGCCTAAGGAGGCTATGCCTGGGAGCTACTTCGGCCTGGTGCGGCGGCTGGTGGACGCGTGCCCGTGGGTTGAAGTTATCAAGCACTCTGCCTGTATCGAGGGTGCACGTCGGGCCCTTGCCCGCGCAAAGGTGCACTGGGGCAAGATGGATGCCCAGAAGCTTGTGACGGACCCCCCACCAGAGAGCAAGGAGCATCCCATGCCCGGGATGTATTATAGGAGTGTGCTGAAGGGCGCCCGCACTATTGCGGGTGAGTGCTCCAAAGATGTAATATTTGAGTAGACTCGCATTTTGTTATCCTGTGCGCTGAAAACTTGGTTCATATGCGCTAAGCAATGCTTGTTAATTTAAAATATTACCTTCTGTGCGGCTGTTTATCAAATCTGAGATGGCAAGTCGTCGACTTCAGCCCCCATGCCACGAGTGCTGGGGTGTTCGGGATAAACTCGAGCGCTCTTGTTCCCATTTTTGGGTCCATCTAGGGAGGCGCTCAACACAACGAACAAGGCAACCGGACTTATAATGCTTGAACACTCTCACTTAGCCATAGAATTCTATAATTTTAAATTTCGGCGAAGCCCCTAGTTTTTGGAAGGCCGAATTTGGGGCGCTATCCACGCCTTTGGCCGGACAGAATCCGGCTCCTCGCTCGAAGCGGCATAAGTCTTTAGGGACTCGCAAAGAACCTCTCGAACAGCGACCAGCTCTCGCCTCATCATGACGGTCAGTTTTAGCTTTCTCCACTGAGGCGTTAACCCAGCTCAACTGGGCCACAATCGCAGTGGTTCTCCCAGTGCTACCTTAGCCGATAAAATGGAACGTAAGGTACCAAAACATGGGAGCCGGGCAAACCCAACTATTGACCCAAGAACATGATTCGGAGCCGATGCATATAATGCTATAAGTTCGGGGTGCTGCACTTGTGAAAGTGTTCGGACTTATCACACCATAACGCGGGAAACATAAGCCCCTGGTGTATTTAGCCTTACCAAAACGTACGGATGCAACATGTCATAGATGAACATATGTGTAAGAAAGAAATGCAATGAGAAGCAAAAATGTGCTGCATTGCTTTATTCAATAAAAACTGCTCTAAGTGCAGGACAATACAAGTGGTGCGGTAAGCAAGGGATGGGACTATTTAACATGTCCCCCTCCAGGGGTAGGCTACGGAATAATGCATAAAACAGATTTAATGCTCAAGATGGAGACCACCTGGATTTTCGTTGTAGCCTTTCTCCTTCCCTGGCTGTTGCATCGTGGGTTCGGCATGTCTGCTGCCGGATAGGGCCTCTGACGAACGGAGTCCTGTAGATAAAAAATAAAAGGAAAAGAAAAAGAAACGACACACTTAAGAGCCCCTGGTGCGGTTGAGCCGCAGTCTGGGCTTATCGTGGTCGAGCCCCTTGCCCCGTGCCCATGGTATATTCTGGGCATAATGGAGTACGTGAAGGGTTTGTCTTAATGTTTTACAGGGGCTGGGGTTGGGGCCGCACTGCTACGCGTGCTCGGAACGTGCTAGGTAGTCGTGTTGTAGGTTACTCCGGGCACGCTTAGCTGTGTCCGGCCGCTTGGCAGCCGGACTCGAGAATTGCCTTAAAAGGCTGCTTTGTACTTCTGCCGCGAGAGCCGCTGTATGTTCCTCCGTTCGGAGGGAGCGTTCGGTGTTTCCGTTGACCATGATGAGTCCTCTAGGGACTGGCATCTTGAGCTTGAGGTATGCGTAGTGCGGCACCGCGTTGAACTTTGCGAACGCGGTACGTCCGAGCAAGGCATGATAGCCGCTGCGGAACGGGACTATGTCGAAGATTAACTCCTCGCTTCGGAAGTTATCCAGGGATCCGAAGACCACTTCCAGTGTAACTGAGCCTGTACAATTGGCTTCTACACCTGGTATGACGCCTTTAAAGGTTGTCTTGGTAGGTTTAATCCTTTAGGGGTCTATGCCCATTTTGCGCACCGTGTCCTGATAAAGCAGGTTTAGGCTGCTACCGCCATCCATCAGGACTCTGGTGAGATGAAATCCATCGACGATTGGGTCTAGAACCAATGCAGCAAACCCACCATGGCGAATGCTGGTGGGGTGGTCCCTTCGGTCAAAGGTGATCGGGCAAGAGGACCATGGATTGAACTTCGGGGCAACTGGCTCCATCACGTATACATCCCTGAGTGCACGCTTCCGCTCCCTTTTGGGTATGTGCATGGCATATATCATGTTCACCGTACGCACTTGTGGGGGGAAACCCTTCTGTCCTCTATTGTTCGGCGGTCGGGTCTCTTCCTTGTCGTCGCTATGTAGCCCCTTGTCGCTGTTTTCGGCAATTAACTTGCCTGCCTGCTTGAACACCCAACAGTCCCTATTGGTTTGGTTAGCTGGCTTTTCAGGGGTGCCATGTATCTGGCACAAGCGGTCGAGAATTCGGTCCAAATTGGACGGACCCTGAGTTGTTCTTTTGAATGGCTTTTTCCGTTGACTGGGTTTAGAGCCTCTGAATCCGGCATTGACTGCCGTATCCTCACTGTTATCGCTGTTAATGCGGCATTTGTTTTTGTAGCGACGCGACCTGCCACTACGGTCCTTGATATCCGGACTGCCAGAATTTTTGTTGAGGTTGTTGCTGCGTGCTAGCCAGCTGTCCTCACCCGCACAGAAGCGGGTCATGAGTGATGTAAGGGCTGCCATGGATTTCGGCTTTTCCTGTCCCAGGTGCCGGGCAAGCCACTTGTCGCGGATGTTATGCTTGAAGGCCGCGAGGGCCTCGGCATCCGGACAGTCGACGGTTTGGTTTTTCTTGGTTAAGAACCGTGTCCAGAATTGTCTGGCCGATTCATCTGGCTGCTGAATTATGTGGCTTAGGTCATCTGCATCTGGTGGTCGCACGTACGTGCCTTGCAAGTTATCGAGGAATGCGGCTTCCAGGTCCTCCCAACTCCCGATTGACTCTGCTGGCAAGCTGTTAAGCCAGTGCCGGGCTGGTCCTTTAAGTTTGAGTGGGAGATATTTGATGGCGTGGAGATCGTCTCCGCGGGCCATGTGGATGTGGAGGAGATAGTCCTCGATCCAGACCGCGGGGTCTGTTGTGCCATCATAAGATTCAATATTGACGGGTTTAAACCCTTCTGGGATTTGATGATCCATTACCTCATCCGTGAAGCATAGTGGGTGTGCGGCGCCTCTGTACTGGGCAATATTGCGACGGAGCTCAAAAGAGCTTTGTCTGTTGTGTTCGGCCCGGCCGGACTTACTGTGTCCGGGGTGATGGTGATCGTCACGTATCGTGGGGCGCCCACGTGATCCATAGATTGATCTTGACTGTCTTGCCTTATCCTCCAATATGTCTCGCAGGTCCGGAGTGTTCCCCTGTGGCCTTGTGCTTTTCGAGCGATGCCAGGGTATGGGTCTAGTGAAGGGCCTTGAGGCCTCTCTGTCGCGACCACGGGGTGGTCGATCAGCCGTATTGTTTCCTGGTGAAGCAGGATCATATGCCTCCACCTCTAATTGGGGGAGCAGCTTACGTTTGGGGTAGCTTTTGGAGGGGCGTTCGAGTTCATGCTCTTCGGCCGCGAGGACTTCGGTCCATCTATCGGCTAGCAGATCTTGATCAGCGCTAAGCTGCTGCTGCTTTTTCTTGAGGTTGTTTGCCGTGGCCATAAGCCTGCGTTTGAAACGCTCCTGTTCGACGGGATCCTCAGGCACGACGAATTCATCGTCGTCGAGGCTTGCCTCGTCTCCGGAGGGAGGCATATAGTCCTCTACCTCTTCTTCGGCCGCTCTCTCATGAGGGCTGGCGTCCCCCTCCTCCTGTGCTAGATCTTGCTGGAGTGGGTTGTCTTTGGCGCTATCCGGTGTATTATTGTCTCTGGTGCCGGAATCTTCATTCTTGCTATGGCGGGATTTAGAGCGGCGCCGCTGACGCCGGCGCTTGGGCTGTTTCTTGGAGGGGTCATCCTCCGCTATTCCTTCGACGTTCCCATCCTTTGGGATATCCACCATGTATATGTCGTATGAAGAGGTGGCTTTCCAGTGCCCGGTGGGCGCTGGTTCTTGGTCGTCTCCGGCATCGTCATCCATACCGTCGATGTCCTCAGAGTCGTAATCTAGCATGTCAGTTAGATCGTCGACAATGGCTACCAAGTGGGTGGTGGGTGGGCTCTGAACTTCTTCGTTGTCTGCATCCCAACCGTCCTGGCCACAGTCCGGCCAGGCCTCTCCTGATAACGAGAGGTACTTTAGCGAACTCAAGATGTCGCCAAAGGGTGAGTGTTGAAAGATGTCCGCGGCGGTGAACTCCATGATCGGCGCCCAATCAGATTCGACTGGAGGGGGCGCGGGAGGTCCGGAGTCCGGCACCTCGGAGTCACGAGCTTCATGGGGGACAAGATAGGTGTTCGGCTCTATCGCCGTAGAGGTTGCAGCCCCCGAGGTGGTGTCTAGCCATCCATCCTTGGTCTGCGCAGCCGGCTCCGAGTCGAAGATCGGAGCGGGTTTGAGTGCGGCCTCCAGGGTACTGTTCGGCTGTAGAGCTAAATCATGCCCATCATGACAGTACGGCACACTCGGCTGTGGCTCAAATCCGTCGAGGATCAAGTCCCCGCGGATGTCAGCCATGAAGTTCAAACTTCCAAATCTGACCTGATGGCCAGGGGCGTAGCCTTCGATCTGCTCCAGCTGGCCAAGCGAATTGGCCCGTAATGCAAAGCCGCCGAATACGAAAATCTGTCCAGGGAGGAAGGTCTCACCCTGGTCTGCATCGTCGTTGATGATCGAAGAAGCCATCGAGCCTATCGGTGATGACACAGAGGAACTCTCAATGAAAGCACCAATGTCGGTGTCAAAACCGGCGGATCTCGGGTAGGGGGTCCCGAACTGTGCGTATAGGCGGATGGTAACAGGAGACGAGGGACATGATGTTTTTACCCAGGTTCGGGCCCTCTTGATGGAGGTAAAACCCTACGTCTTGCTTGATTAATATTGATGATGTGGGTTACAAGAGTAGATCTACCACGAGATCAAGGAGGCTAAACCCTAGAAGCTAGCCTATGGTATGATTGTTATTCGTCCTATGGACTAAAGCCATCCGGTTTATATAGACACCAGAGAGGGCTAGGGTTACACAGAGTCGGTTACAATGGTAGGAGATCTACATATCCGTATCGCCAAGCTTGCCTTCCACGCCAAGGAAAGTCCCATCCGGACACGGGACGAAGTCTTCAATCTTGTATCTTCATAGTCTTGGAGTCCGGCCGATGATGATAGTTCGGCTATCCGGACACCCCCTAGTCCGGAACTCCCTCACTCTTACTTATTGAGAAAGGCTACAATTAATCCCTTATACTTGTGGGTTATCAAGACCTTTCTCTGGCACCGTTGCCGGGGAGCAATAGCGTGGGGTGAATATTTTCGTGTGTGCTTGTTTGGTTCATCACTAAGTAGAATTTACTTTTTGTTCTAAGTTGTTTTATATCTTTAGTTATGGATATGGAACACAAAATACCAAAAAATTAGGTGTACTTGCTACTCATGGAGATGGGGAACCTCCTAAAACCCTCGATGCTCGTTATGTGAAAAATATTCAACACTACTTTGATAATCCTGAGGAAACCCCATTCAACTTGATAATGGGAGACACATTGGATCAACGTGAATACTTTAGGGATTATCGCTTGACTCAAAAAGGGAAATTGTTATGGGATCAAATTGAGATGTTGTGTTGGTATGCTTGGAATTTATGCTTGATATATGATTATACTTGTTGCTCTAGGATAAGGCTCCACACCGTCCCTTTTCATGTAAATTTAGTGATAATGAAACCTTGGCTTCTTATCATAATGGTATATATGATTACTATGATGTGGAACAAATAGAAGAATTTATTGCTTTTATGGGTGCTTATGAAATTGAATCTTTGTTTGAAAAGTGTGAAAAATATGATGATGTTGTTTACATACCTGAAAATTATGCTATACTGAAATATGAAGGAAATATGCCCTAGAGGCAATAATAAAGTTATTATTTATTTCCTCATATCATGATAAATGTTTATTATTCATGCTAGAATTGTATTAACCGGAAACATGATACATGTGTGAATACATAGACAAACATATAGTCACTAGTATGCCTCTACTTGACAAGCTCATTAATCAAAGATGGTTATGTTTCCTAACCATAGACATGTGTTGTCATTTGATTAACGGGATCACATCATTAGGAGAATGATGTGATTGACATGACCCATTCCGTTAGCCTAGCACTTGATCGTTTAGTATATTGCTATTGCTTTCTTCATGACTTATACATGTTCTTGTAACTATGAGATTATGCAACTCCCGTTTACCGGAGGAACACTTTGGGTACTACCAAACGTCACAACGTAACTGGGTGATTATAAAGGAGTACTACAGGTATCTCCGAAGGTACATGTTGAGTTGGCGTATTTCGAGATTAGGTTTTGTCACTCCGATTGTTAGAGAGGTATCTCTGGGCCCTCTCGGTAATGCACATCACTATAAGCCTTGCAAGCAATGTGACCAATGAGTTGGTTATGGGATGATGCATTACGTAACGAGTAAAGAGACTTGCCGGTAACGAGATTGAACTAGGTATTGGATACCGACGATCAAATCTTGGGCAAGTAACATACCGATGACAAAGGGAACAACGTATATTGTTATGCGGTTTGACCGATAAAGATCTTCGTAGAATATGTAGGAACCAATATGGGCATCCAGGTTCCACTATTGGTTATTGACCGAGAATAGTTCTAGGTCATGTCTACATAGTTCTCAAACCCGTAGGGTCCGCACGCTTAACGTTACGATGACAGTTTTATTATGAGTTTATAAGTTTTGATGTACCGAAGTTTGTTCGGAGTCCCGGATGTGATCACGGACATGACAAGGAGTCTCAAAATGGTCGAGACATAAAGATTGATATATTGGATGACTATATTCGGACACCGGAAGTGTTCCGGACGTTTTCAAAGAAAACCGGAGTGCCGGAGGGTTACCGGAACCCCCCCGGGGAGAGATAATGGGCCACATGGGCCTTGGTGGAAAGAGAGAGGGGCGGCCAAGGTGGGCCGCACGCCCCCTCTCCCTCTGGTCCGAATTGGACTAGGAGGGGGGGCAGCGCCCCCCCTCTTTCCTTCCCCCTCTCCCCCTTCCTTCCCCCTCCTAGTAGGACTAGGAAAGGGGGAGTCCTACTCCTACTAGGAGGAGGACTCCTCCTCCTTGGCGCACCCACAAGGGCCGGCCGGCCTCCCCCCTTGCTCCTTTATATACAAGGGCAGGGGGGCACCCTAGAACACACAAGTTGATCTACGGATCGTTCCTTAGCCGTGTGCGGTGCCCCCCTCCACCATATTCCATCTCGGTCATATCGTCGCGGAGTTTAGGCGAAGCCCTGCGCCGGTAGAGCATCATCATCATCACCACGCCGTCGTGCTAACGGAACTCATCCCCAACACTTTGCTGCATCAGAGTCCGGGGATCGTCATCGAGCTGGACATGTGCTGAACTCGGAGGTGCCGTACGTTCGGTACTTGGATCGGTCGGATCGTGAAGACGTATGACTACATCAACCGCGTTGTCATAATGCTTCCGCTTACGGTATACGAGGGTACGTGGACAACACTCTCCCCTCGTTGCTATGCCATCACCATGATCTTGCGTGTACGTAGGAATTTTTTTGAAATTACTACGTTCCCCAACAGTGGTATCAGAGCCTAGGTTTTATGCGTAGATGTCATATGCATGAGTAGAACACAAGTGAGTTGTGGGTGATACAAGTCATACTGCTTACCAGCATGTCATACTTTGGTTTGGCGGTATTGTGAGATGAAGCGGCCCGGACCAACTTTACGCGTACGCTTACGCGAGACTGGTTTCACCGTTACGAGCACGCGTGCTTAAAGGTGGCTGGCGGGTGTTTGTCTCTCTCACTTTAGCTGAATCGAGTGTGGCTACGCCCGGTCCTTGCGAAGGTTAAAATAGCACTAACTTGACGAACTATCGTTGTGGTTTTGATGCGTAGGTAAGAACGGTTCTTGCTAAGCCCGTAGCAGCCACATAAAACTTGCAACAACAAAGTAGAGGACGTCTAACTTGTTTTTACAGGGCATGTTGTGATGTGATATGGTCAAGACGTGATGCTATATTTTATTGTATGAGATGATCATGTTTTGTAACCGAAGTTATCAGCAACTGGCAGGAGCCATATGGTTGTCGCTTTATTGTATGAAATGCAAACGCCCTGTAATTGCTTTACTTTATCACTTAGCGGTAGCGATAGTCGTAGAAGCAATAGATGGCGTAACGACAACGATGCTACGATGGAGATCAAGGTGTCGCGCCCGTGACGATGATGATTACGATGGTGCTTCGGAGATGGAGATCACAAGCACAAGATGATGATGGCCATATCATATCACTTATATTGATTGCATGTGATGTTTATCCTTTATGCATCTTATCTTGCTTTGATTGACGGTAGCATTTTAAGATAATCTCTCACTAATTATCAAGAAGTGTTCTCCCTGAGTATGCACCGTTGCGAAAGTTCTTCGTGCTGAGACACCACGTGATGATCGGGTGTGATAGGCTCTATGTTCAAATACAACGGGTGCAAAACAGTTGCACACGCGGAATACTCAGGTTAAACTTGACGAGCCTAGCATATACAGATATGGCCTCGGAACACGGAGACCGAAAGGTCGAACCTGAATCATATAGTAGATATGATCAACATAGTGATGTTCACCATTGAAACTACTCCATCTCACGTGATGATCGGACATGGTTTAGTTGATTTGGATCACGTAATCACTTAGATGACTAGAGAGATGTCTGTCTAAGTGGGAGTTCTTAAGTAATATGATTAATTGAACTTAAATTTATCATGAACTTAGTCCTGGTAGTATTTTGCAAATTATGTTGTAGATCAATAGCTTGCGTTGTTGCTTTCATATGTTTATTTTGATATGTTCCTAGAGAAAATTGTGTTGAAAAATGTTAGTAGCAATGATGCGGATTGGATCCATGATCTGAGGTTTATCCTCATTGCTGCGCAGAAGAATTATGCCCTTGATGCACCACTAGGTGACAAACCTATTGCAGGAGCAGATGCAGACGTTATGAACGTTGGGCTAGCTCAATATGATGACTACTTGATAGTTTAGTGCACCATGCTTAACGGCTTAGAATCGGGACTTCAAAACATTTTGAACGTCATGGACCATATGAAATTTTCCAGGAATTGAAGTTAATATTTCAAGCAAATACCCGAGTTGAGAGATATGAAGTCTCCAACAAGTTCTATAGCCAAAAGATGGAGGAGAATCGCTCAACTAGTGAGCATGTGCTCAGATTGTCTGGGTACTACAATCGCTTGAATCAAGTGGGAGTTAATCTTCCAGATAAGATAGTGATTGACAGAATTCTCTAGTCACCACCACCAAGTTAGTAGAACTTCGTGATGAACTATAATGCAAGGGATGACGAAAACGATTCCCGAGCTCTTCGTGATGCTGAAATCGACGAAGGTAGAAATCAAGAAAAAGCATCAAGTGTTGATGATTGACAAGACCACTAGTTTCAAGAAAAGGGCAAAGGGAAAGAAAGGGAACTTCAAGCAGAATGGCAAGTAAGTTCTCACTCCCACGAAGAAGCTCAAAGCTGGACCAAAGCCTGAAACTGAGTGATTATACTGCAAAGGAAATGGTCACTAGAAGCAGAAATGCCTTGAATATTTGGTGGATAAGAAGGATGGCAAAGTGAACAAGGGTATATTTGATATACATGTTATTGATGTGTACCTTACTAGTGTTTATAGCAGCCCCTGAGTATTTGATACTTGTTCGATTACTAAGATTAGTAACTCGAAACAGGAGTTACAGAATAAACAGAGACTAGTTGAGGGGAAGTGACGATGAGTGTTGGAAATAGTTCCAAGATTGATATGATCATCATCACACACTCCCTATACTTTCGGGATTAGTGTTAAACCTAAATAAATGTTATTTAGTGTTTGCATTGAGCATGAATATGATTTGATCATGTTTATTGCGATACAGTTATTCATTTGAAGTTAAAGAATAATTGTTATTCTGTTTACATGAATAAAACCTTCAATGGTTATACACCCAATGAAAATAGTTTGTTGGATCTTGATCGTACTGATACACATATTCATAATATTGATGCCAAAAGATGCAAAGTTAATAATGATAGTGCAACCTATTTGTGGCACTGCCGTTTGGGTCATATCGGTGTAAAGCGCATGAAGAAACTCAATAAAGATGGATTTTTGGAATCACTTGGTTATGAATCATTTGATGCTTGCGAACCGTGCCTTTTGGGCAAGATGACTAAAACTCCGTTCTCCGGAACAATGTAACAAGCTACTAACTTATTGGAAACAATACATACCGATGTATGCGATCCAATGAGTGTTGATGCTCGTGGCAAGTATCGTTATTTTCTGACCTTCACAAGATGATTTGAGCAGATATGGGTATATCTACTTGATGAAACATAAGTCTGAAATAGTTGAAAGGTTCAAAGAATTTCAGAGTGAAGTGGAAAAATCATCGTAACAAGAAAATAAATTTTCTACAATCTGATCGCGGAGACAAATATTTGAGTTACGAGTTTGGTCTTCAATTAAAACAATGTGGAATAGTTTCACAGCTCACGCCACCTGGAACACCACAATGTTATGGTGTGTCCGAACGTCGTAACCGCACTTTATTGGATATGGTGCGATCTATGATGTCTCTTACTGATTTACCACTATTGTTTTGGGGTTATGCATTAGAGTCAGTTGCATTCACGTTAAAAGGGCACCATCTAAATCCGTTGAGACGACACCATATGAACTATGGTTTAGCAGTAAACCTAAGATGTCGTTTCTTAAAGTTTGGAGTTGCGATGCTTATATGAAAAAGGTTTTCAACCTGATAAGCTCGAACCCAAATCGGAGAAGTACGTCTTCATAGAATACCCAAAGGAAACTGTTGGGTACTCCTTCTATCACAGATCCAAAGGCAAAACATTTGTTGCTAAGAATGGATCCTTTCTAGAGAAGGAGTTTCTCTTGAAAGAAGTGAGTGGGAGGAAAGTAGAACTTGATGAGGTAACTATATCTGCTCCCTTGTTGGAAAGTAGTTTATCACAGAAATCAGTTCCAGTGATTCCTACACCAATTAGTGAGGAAGTTAATGATGATGATCATGAAACTTCAGATCAAGTTACTACCAAACCTCGTAGGTCTTCCAGAGTAAGATCCGCACCAGAGTGGTGCAGTAATCATGTTTTGGAAGTCATGTTACTAGACCATGATGAACCTGCGAACTATGAGGAAGCGATGATGAGCCCAGATTCCACGAAATGGCTTGAGGCCATAAAATCTGAGATATGATCCATGTATGAGAACAAAGTATGGACTTTGATTGACTTGCTCGATGATCAGCAAGCCATGTTAAATAAATGGATATTCAAGAGGAAGACGGACGTTGATAGTAGTGTTACTATCTACAAAGCTCGACTTGTCGCAAAAAGGTTTTCGACAAGTTCAAGGTGTTGATTACAATTAGATTTTCTCAACTGTAGCGATGCTTAAGTCTGTCCGAATCATGTTAGCAATTGCCACATTTTATGAAATCTGGCAAATGGATGTCAAAACTGCATTCCTTAATGGTTTTCTTAAAGAAGAGTTGTATATGATGCAACCAGAAGGTTTTGTCAATCCTAAAGGTACTAACAAAATGTGCAAGCTCCAGTGATCCATCTATGGACTGGTGCAAGCATCTCAGAGTTGGAATATACGCTTCGATAAGTTGATCAAAGCATATAGTATTATACAGACTTGCGGTGAAGCCTGTATGTACAAGAAAGTGAGTGGGAGATCTGTAGCATTTCTGATACTATATGTAGATGACATATTGTTGATCGGAAATGATATAGAATTTCTGGATAGCATAAAGGGATACTTGAATAAAAGTTTTTCAATGAAAGACCTCGGTGAAGCTGCTTACACATTGAGCGTCAAGATCTATATAGATAGATCAAGACGCTTGATAAGATTTTTTTCAATGAGTACATACCTTGATAAAATTTTGAAATAGTTCAAAATAGAACAGTCAAAGAAGGAGTTCTTGCCTGTGATGCAAAGGTGTGAGGTTGAGTAAGACTCAAGACCCGACCATGGCAGAAAATAGAAAGAGAATGAAAAGTCATTCCCTATGCCTCAGTCATAGGTTCTATAAAGTATGCTATGCTATGTACCAGACCTATGGTATACCTTGCTCTTTATTTGGCATGGGAGTACAATAGCGATCTAGGAGTAGATCACTGGACATTGGTCAAGAATATCCTAGGTGAGGACTAAGGAAATATTTCTCGATTATGGAGGTGATAAAAGAGCCCGTCGTAAAGAGTTACATCGGTGCAAGCTTTCACACCGATCCAGATGACTCTAAGTCTCAATCTGGATACATATTGAAAGTGGGAGCATTTAGCTAGAGTAGCTCCATGCAGAGCATTGTAGACATAGAATATTTGCAAAATACATGCGGCTCTGAATGTGACAGAACCGTTGACTAAGCTTCTCTCACGAGCAAAACATGATCATACCTTTGTACTCTTTGGGTGTTAATCACATAGCAATGTGAACTAGATTATTGACTCTAGTAAACCCTTTGGGTGTTGGTCACATGAAGATGTGAACCATGGGTGTTAGAATCATTACTATGTAATCTAGATTATTGACTCTAGTGCAAGTGGGAGACTGAAGGAAATATGCCCTATAGGCAATATTAAAGTTATTATTTATTTCCTCATATCATGATAAATGTTTATTATTCATGCTAGAATTGTATTAACCGGAAACATGATACATGTGTGAATACATAGACAAACATATCGTCACTAGTATGCCTCTACTTGACTAGCTCATTAATCAAAGATGATTATGTTTCCTAACCATAGACATGTGTTGTCATTTGATTAACGGGATCACATCATTAGGAGAATGATGTGATTGACATGACCCATTCCATTAGCCTAGCACTTGATCATTTAGTATATTGCTATTGCTTTCTTCATGACTTATACATGTTCCTGTAACTATGAGATTATGCAACTCCCGTTTACCGGAGGAACACTTTGGGTACTACCAAACGTCACAATGTAACTGGGTGATTATAAAGGAGTACTACAGGTGTCTCTGAAGGTACATGTTGAGTTGGCGTATTTCGAGATTAGGTTTTGTCACTCCGATTGTCGGAGAGGTATCTCTGGACCCTCTCGGTAATGCACATCACTATAAGCCTTGCAAGCAATGTGACCAATGAGTTGGTTACGGGATGATGCATTACGTAATGAGTAAAGAGACTTTCCGGTAACGAGATTGAACTAGGTATTGGATACCGACGATCAAATCTCGGGCAAGTAACATACCGATGACAAAGGGAACAACGTATGTTGTTATGCGGTTTGACCGATAAAGATCTTCGTAGAATATGTAGGAACCAATATGGGCATCCAGGTTCCACTATTGGTTATTGACCGAGAATAGTTCTAGGTCATGTCTACATAGTTCTCAAACCCGTAGGGTCCGCACGCTTAACGTTACGATGACAGTTTTATTATGAGTTTATAAGTTTTGATGTACCGAAGTTTGTTCGGAGTCCCAGATGTGATCACGGACATGACGAGGAGTCTCGAAATGGTCGAGACATAAAGATTTATATATTGGACGACTATATTCGGACACCGGAAGTGTTCCGGGCGTTTTCGAAGAAAACCGGAGTGCCAGAGGGTTACCGGAACACCCCCGGGAGAGATAATGGGCCACATGGGCCTTGGTGGAAAGAGAGAGGGGCAGCCAGGGTGGGCCGCGCGCCCCCTCTCCCTCTGGTCCAAATTGGACTAGAAGGGGGCGCGGCGCCCCCCCTCTTTCCTTCCCCCTCTCCCCCTTCCTTCCCCCTCCTAGTAGGAGTAGGAAAGGGGGAGTCCTACTCCTACTAGGAGGAGGACTCCACCTCCTTGGTGCGCCCACAAGGATCGGCCGGCCTCCCCCCTTGCTCCTTTATATACAGGGGCAGGGGGGCACCCTAGAACACACAAGTTGATCTACGGATCGTTCCTTAGCCGTGTGCGGTGCCCCCTCCACCATATTCCACCTCGGTCATATCGTCGCGGAGTTTAGGAGAAGCCCTACGCCGGTAGAGCATCATCATCGTCACCATGCCATCGTGCTAACGTAACTCATCCCCGACACTTTGCTGGATCGGAGTCCGGGGATCGTCATCGAGCTGAACGTGTGCTGAACTCGGAGGTGTCGTACGTTCGGTACTTGGATCGGTCGGATCGTGAAGACGTACGACTACATCAACCGCGTTGTCATAACACTTCCGCTTACGGTCTACGAGGGTACGTGGACAACACTCTCCCCTCGTTGCTATGCCATCACCATGATCTTGCATGTACGTAGGAATTTTTTTGAAATTACTATGTTCCCCAACAAAATATTGCTATGAGAATTATGAATATAATTTCGATATTAATGAGTTTATTGAGAAAGTCGCCGATGTACAAGAAGAGACTAATATTTTGCAGGAAACTATGGAAGAAGAAATTGGTGACACTATGATCTCACTAGATGAAAAGGATGACGAGGAGAGCAAAGAACAAAAAGAGGAAGAGTGGATTAGCTACCCGTGTCCAACTTCTAATGAGAGTAACTCTTCAACTCATACATTGTTTAATTTCCCTTCGTGTTGATCGAAGGATGAATGCTATGATGATTTCTATGATCCCTTGGATTCGTTTGAAATGTCCCTTTTTGATGAACTTGATGCTTGCTATGCTTGTGGCCATGATGCCAATATGAATTATGCTTATGGAGATGAACTTGCTATAGTTCCTTATGTTAATAATGAAATTGTTGCTATTGCACCCATGCATGATAGTCCTATTATCTTTTGGAATTCTCGCAACTACACTATATCGGAGAAGTTTGCGCTTATTAAGAATTATATTGATGGGTTGTGTTTTACTACTACACATGATGATTTTGATGAATATAATATGCATGTGCTTGCTACTCCTTGCTACGTCTTGATCTTGCGTTGGTTTTCCTTGAAGAGGAAAGGGTGATGCAACAATAGTAGCGTAAGTATTTCCCTCAGTTTTTGAGAACCAAGGTATCAATCCAGTAGGAGGCTCCTCAGAAGTCCCACGCACCTACACAAACAAACAAGAACTCGCAACCAACGCAATAAAGGGGTTGTCAATCCCTTCAACGCCACTTGGCAAAGTGAGATCTGATAGAGATAATATGATAAGATAAATATATTTTTGGTATTTTATGATATAGATTGGAAAAGTAAAGATGCAAATAAAAGTAGATTGAAAGCTTATATGATAAAAGATAGACCCGGGGGCCATAGGTTTCACTAGTGGCTTCTCTCAAGATAGCATAAGTATTATGGTGGGTGAACAAATTACTGTCGAGCAATTGATAGAAAAGTGAATAATTATGAGATTATCTAGGCATGATCATGTATATAGGCATCACGTCCGTGACAAGTAGACCGACTCCTGCCTGCATCTACTACTATTACTCCACACATCGACCTCTATCCAGCATGCATCTAGAGTATTAAGTTCATAAAGAACAGAGTAACGCATTAAGAAAGATGACATGATGTAGAGGGATAAACTCATGCAATATGATATAAACCCCATCTTTTTATCCTCAATGGAAACAATACAATACATGCCTTGCTGCCCCTGCTGTCACTGTGAAAGGATACCGCAAGATTGAACCCAAAGCTAAACACTTCTCCCATTGCAAGAAAGATCAATCTAGTAGGCCAAACCAAACTGATATTTCGAAGAGACTTGCAAAGATAAGTTAATCACACATAAAAGAATTCAGAGGAGATTCAAATATTTCTCATAGATAAACTTGATCATAAACCCACAATTCATCGGATCTCGACAAACACACCGCAAAAAGAGTTACATCGAATAGATCTCCAAGAAGATCGAGGAGAACTTTGTATTGAGATTCAAAGAGAGAGAACGAGCCATCTAGCTAATAACTATGGACCCGAAGGTCTATGGTAAACTACTCACAACTCATCGAAAGGGCCTTGGAGATGATGTAGAGGCCCTCCGTGGTAGATTACCCCTCCGGTGGAGCGCCGACGAAGGCTCTAAGATGGGATCTCGCAGATACAGAAGGTTACGGCGGTGGAAATAGTTTTTCGTGGTCGCTTCTGATGTTTTCAGGGTAGATGGGTATATATAGGAGGAAGAAGTAGGTCGGTGGACGCTCGAGGGGCCCACGAGGGTGGGGGCACGCCCACTTGTAGGGGGCGCGTCGGGCACTCTCGTGATCGCCTCGCTTGTTTCTTGACTTCCACTCCAAGTCCTTTGGATCACGTTTGTTCCAAAAAGATCGCTCCCGAAGGTTTCATTCCGTTTGGAATCCGTTTGATATTCCTTTTCTTCGAAACACTAAAATAGGCACAAAAAAACAGCAATTCGGGCTGGGACTCCGGTTAGTAGGTTAGTCCCAAAAATGATATAAAAGTGCAAAGTAAAGCCCATAAACATCCTAAACGGGTAATATAATACCATGGAACAATCAAAAATTATAGATACGTTGGAGACATATCACTACTACTTGCACTTATTATGAGAGAGTAACTACATCTCCGCCTCTCTATGTTTCCAATACGATAAAATTGCAAGAAACTGCTTATGCTATGTATTGGCCTTTACTTGATGTGCATGAATTGTTCTTTTATGACATGTCGATGCATAGGAAGAGAGTTAGGCTTCGTCATTGCATGATATATATTACTTTTTGCTCACTACTAAATCACAAATCGTTGTCAATTAAAATTGGCTTTGATATACCTTGGGATCCGGGTGGATCAATTAGCACTATATGCCTAGCTTAATGGCTTTAAAGAAAGCGCTGCCAGGGAGACAACCCGGAAGTCTTAGAGAGTCATTTTATTATGTTGTGTGATTTTAAAAAAAGTTTAAAAACAAAAAAAATAGGGGAACCTAAAACTTTTCAATAAGAAAAGTGAAAGTAAGAAAGACGAGCACCATTGAAGTGGGGGAGCTCCTTGAACTTTGTTCATGCCCATGGAAACTTTGCAAATCTTGGATTACAGAAACTTTTCAACAAAAATAATTATCCCCTTGTACAAATCCATTGTATTATAAAAATAACGTGCCAAGATTTGCCTTTAGGATGATTAGATTGCTTGTTTAGTTTATGCAGTGCAAAAACAGAAAACTTTGGCTGTAGTTCGAAATTTTTACGCGGTGCTTCTATGATTTATTTTATTTTTTCCTAATTTTCTAGAATTTTTGGAGTTATAGAAGTATGGTCAATATTCTGATTGCTACAGTTTATTCTGTTTTTGATAGATTCTATTTTTGATGCATTATTTTGCGTGTTTTGATGAATCTATGGATTGTATCAGTGATATAAGCTGTGGTGAAGTTAGAGTACAGTAGTTATAATGCAAAAGTAAAACATTAGTGGGTTTGCAACACTACTGAAAGTAGTGGTTTGCTTTATTATACTAACGGATCTCATGAGGGTTTTGTTAAGTTTTGTGTGGTTGAAGTTTTCAAGTTTTGGGTGAGATCACGATGGATGAAGGAATAAGGAGTGGCAAGAGCCAAAGCTTGGGGATGCCTGAGGCACCCCAAGGTAATATTCAAGGACTCCCAAGCAACTAAGCTTGGGGATGCCCCGGAAGGCATCCCCTCTTTCTTCTAGTTACCATTGGTAATTTTACTTGGAGCTATAATTTTATTTGTCACATGATATGTGTAAATTCTTGGAGCTTCGTGTGCTTTTTATTTTTCTTTTAACAATGCACCATGCTTGTATGAGATAGGCCTTGGTTGATTTATCGAATGATTTATGCACTTCACTTATATCTTTTGAGTATGGCTTTATAGAATGCTTCATGTGCTTCACTTATATCTTTTGAAGTTTGGATTGCCTGTTTCTCTACACATAGAAAACCGCCATTTGTAGAATGCTCTTTTGCTTCACTTATATATTTTTAGAGCATTGGCATATCTTTTATAGAAATAATTAAACTCTCTTGCTTCACTTATATCTATTTAGAGAGTCAACAGGAATTGGTCATTCCACTACAAAAAAAATACACTTCCGTGATGATGTGTGTTTGTCATAGTAGGTCGCGTTTTTTGTCATGCGTGTACATCCATGACGATTTTATGACAGAATCAGGATACTCATACTTGTGCTATCATAGAAGTGTTCCATGACATTACCAAAATTATCATCACGAAAGTGTCCACTTCCATGACGATAAATCATGCGTCACAGAAGTGCTTTCGTCAAGGGTGACCGACACGTGCATCCACCGTAACGGAACGCCATTAGGCTATCGGGTCCAGTTTTGGATCCGATAACCCGTTAACAGCCCCGACCAGTGGAGATTTTCCACGTGTAAAATCATCATTGGCTCGAGGAAACACGTGTCGGCTCACCGTTGGGACAGATGTCATACACTCATTGGACCCAAGGCGTCTATGATACGTCGACACGTGGCACGGCCCAACAGAGACCCATTCCTGTGAAAAGGCCGGCCTGTTTGACTTGGTCAAAAGGTGGTGGGCCGGCCCACAGAAAGCCTGTTAACGGCATGTTTGCATATAGCCCATTTACAGCCTGCTAACCAAGGGCCCGTTTCGACCTCTCCGAATTAGGCCCAATAGCTTCATCTGGGCCATCCAATATGATTCCAGCCCGTTTTAACTTCTGTCCCATGTATGGCCCATGACGTCTTTCGGCCCATATGAGGCCCTTTGTAACTCTTTGCCCACGGCCCGTGGTGAAACTGGCCCGTAATGAACAGTGTATCACTTTATACCCATTAACGGCCCATTATTCCATTGGGCCGTTTCTAGCCCAAGTTATCTTTCGGCCTTCTCAGGGCCCATTTATTCTTGGGCTCATTTCCAGCATTCGGTTACTTATGGCCCATTACTGTTATTTTCTGCTTGTGGGCTAAATTCAGCCCGTCGTTACAGTCGGCCCGTTTGTGGCCCGTTAATATGTTGGGCCGTTTTCATGTCAAAAAAACCGTTGGGCTGTTTTCATAGAGTTATCAAATACGACCTATTAACGGCCCGCTATGGTCCACGAATAGTACGACCCATGATTGGCGAAATGATGATACACCACGTAGAAGGCCCATGGATCCTACGGCCCGTAGAAGGCCCATGGATCATACGGCCGGTAGAAGGCCCATGGATCGTACGGCCGGTAGGAGGCCCATGGAACCTACAGCCCGTATAAAAGGCCAATGGATCCTACGGCCCGTAGAAGGCCCATGGATCATACGACCCGCGGGAGGCCCATGGTTACAACAGCCCGTTTGTTGCCATGATTATTTTGGCCTAGTTACCAAAAATAGGCTATTGTGGCCACTTGAAAAACACAGAAAAAGAAATGCAGTCACTACAAGCAAACAACTAAACAAGACAATAAGGAAATAAATAAGCAAGCAATTAACGCTAGCCTATTACCGCTATTACACATATTACATCCACTAGGCATCAAAGTTCGCCACCAGTGCAAATATAGGGAACAAAGCAGCATATTACATACACTGGCCGTCAAAATTGGCCACCAGTGCAAATAAACGCGGCAGCAAAACAAGAGCATAACTAAAACAACTTCAGAAGAGCTCAAGAAACGTTATCTTGGGTATCCACCATGCTGGCAATAAGCTCAGCAAGCTTATTAGCTTTGTCCTGTTTGGCGCTAAAATCCTCCAATGCTTGCTGTTGCACCAGAAAGTATGCATCTGAATGCTCCAGGAACTTCCACAGTCCTTCCGCTTCTTGTCGCAGCACAGCTGATCGATGTCTTTCAGCTTGTAGTTGAGACTCAAGAAACCGAACTGATTCAGACAATGAGTTTGAATAGCTTGTGCAAGCGGTAGTGGCCAGTAACTCGAACACTAAACCAAGATAGGACTTTGGGGTTGTCTCACTGTCTTCAAGATAGTCTTCCTTAGCTGTTTTATCAGCTTTGCTGGAGACCAACAAGGATGTGTCACTATCCTGAACCTTATCTGCATTACTTCCTTTACCATTTCTTAATAAGGCACTCTTCCCCAATATTCTGACAGCATTCTAAAAGAAGAAACAAGCATACACATGACAGGTTTAGCATGTACTAGTATATGAAACTCATTTCGGTGAACCAGTTCATTAGTAAGGTGGACAGGATTAAACTACCAAGTATTCTATTGCCAAGTACTAGTACATAATAAAAGCATCAAAAAAACATATATGTATGTCCTATGGTCACTGCATTGTCTTGCCAAATCAAAATAGAGACACGGTTCAAATCGTATCAGTTCAAGACAAAGCAGCAGTGAAAGAATACAAAGCGTGGGAAACTACATGGCACAACAAGATTTCAGATGGGTACCACGGGTCTACATGTACAAAAACACTATTGGCTCTGTTGTGATGCTAGTAATGTGTATGATATGAGAAGTCAACTGTATACACAATTGAAATTGAAATCAACAGAGCTATTGATAAGAGCAAACATGTTAAAGAAACATGTGTGAACATACCTGCTGTGCCATTGGAGTTTTGATTGAATCTTTCAATTTAAAAATAAGTTTGTATGAGTAAATACAGTGATACAAGAGCAAAGTAATCATAGTTAAAAAAGGCGCACCTAAGCGAGTGCTTAAGCGCGCCTAGGCTCTAGGCGTTGGCACAACGCATTGCGCATAACTGCCCTTAATCTGTGCATAACTGCGCATAAGCATGCGCTTTGGTCAGTAAAGCGCAAGGCGGTGACAAAATGCACTATTAACGCCTAGCGCCTTTTTGAACTATGATAGCAATGGAATCTTAAATTAGAACAGTTGTTCTTCAGGTTTAGGCACTTGTTATACATGAACAGAGTACAGTAAGACGCAAGAATATAGTACTTAAAAATAGAAAATGAGCTCATAGACCTTACCACATTCTTGGTTCGAGACCAGTACAGAACAAGGCGTTCCTAGTCATCGTCCAGTAAATGTGTCTCATGAGAACGTAAGGGAATTTGATGAGTTTCTTTGCTGGTGAAGTACGTTTTCTTCAGGTAATTCTGATACTGCCACCAAGCATTCTTGAAGATAGCAGAGGTATTAGCACAGGTTACCTCATCCTGAGTTTCCAAATCGGTCCTTCTCTATAGAGAAAAATGGGAAAATTTGTTGTATTATAACCATCATGGAGGTAGGATGTATGGGACAAAGCAAAGTATTTGCCATGAATAACATTACTTACACATAACTCCTAGACAAACACCTGCAACTGGCATTTTCCTTCATCTTCAGTATAATATTTCCAAGATGGGAAGATATGCACATACGATTTAACAACATCAAATGCGATAGGTGCTAAACTACGACTAGCTGGTTGTGCTTCCTCCACAGGAATAGGTGTACTAACTGGTGGAGTTGGCGTTCGACGTGGTAGTACTGGCCCTTTGGGCACTGGAGCTGCCTTACTAACTGCTCTTGTTTGGGAGCTTTGTGGTGGAGATGGTGTTATGTCAACATGAACTGGGTTACTATCTGCTAGGGTTGGGATTAGATTGGGTGAAGCTGGTTCTCTGTCCATCGCAGTAGGGGTACAATCTGCGAGAGTTTGGGTTATGTGTGGTAGGGCTGGTTCTCGTGCATGTACAACCGGGGTGCTATCTCCACCAAGAGGTAGCACTGTTTCATTTGAAGACTGTGTTTTTAGTCTGCTAGATACTGACATCACCCGCTCCAATTCAAATGGCTGATAAACAGGAAACATAGTTGAATGTACAGACATTGTATGAGAGACAGATGCAATAGATAGTGTGGAAAAAAGAGGGCATGAAATAGTTGACATGTATATTGTTTAACTAAAGCGGATAGCATGACATAATTTCACACATATGATGTCTATCTAAACTGGATAGCATAACATAACATAATTCAAAGATATGATGAATAACTAAACATGATCGCATGACATAATTCACCTACATGTTATCTAAGTAATCAGGATCGCATCATTTAATTCACTTATGTGATTTATATGCTAAATAGAGGGCATTCGATATGATGTCTGAACTAAAAACATGGTGTTGAATATTGTGTATATGATGTCTAAACTATGCAATGCAAGACACCATATGCATGATATGAGCAGTATAACCATGCCAAGTTAAACAGGATGGCATTGCACATTTCACATATATTATGGCTAGCTAAAAGATGGCATCCAAATATATGATGCCTAGTTAAACATGATGGCATTGCACATTTCACATATATTATGGCTGGCTAAAAGACATGAGACATCATAATTCCCATATATGATATAGAAACTAAACAGGTGGCATTACAGAACATGTCTAAACTAAGCAGATGACATATATGATGTCAAAAGTAGGCACTGCAAGGCAACATATGCATGATATGACTAACATCAGCATGGCAAGGTAGAGCAAACACCTTGGGGGTAAATAGGAGTGGTCAGCGGCGTCTGAATCCGCCTCAGAACAGATATCTTCCTCTGGATTACAATTTGGAGAGGGGTGGGAAGGGTTTTCCATTGAACCCGCCATGGAGCGATGTCTGCATGACATTGTATTGCCGTGCAAAACTCTTCTCTTTTTCTATGCATGTTCAGCATGACTGTGTACAATATCTGACATGCATACAAAAAAATATGGTGAGATTATGTAAGGGGAGCATGCAGAAACTTAGAGTGATGGTAACAACCAGGGGATGGATCCAAAAAAAATGATAGCAGGCTGATGATTGCTTTAATTTAATAAAAAGACAATGATGATTGCTTTACTATTTGTTTCCCACCCAAGATGAACAACATGGGCATACCCTAGGTGAACCAGATATTAGACAGAGATACTATTCATTGCTTCCTCGATATGTGCCCCACAACTAATTTAGAACTCAAGTTTGAACATTAATTTGGACCTGACTTGGAGTCGAATAGATGATGTAAAATAGATGTAAAATTTACATCACCAAAAACCACCTGACTACAATAGATGAGGTAAAAACTGTTGACTCTGAACATAACTGTCGAAACTAAAATTTACTGTGGAATCCGAATGTTACTATCGAAATTGAAGGCAATGGTAGCAGAGAGGCACTTGACATGTAGTTTAGGGAGGGCCTACAATTCATCTTCAACCTGCACCCCCCTGAGCCGCCAGCCACCACCGGCCGAACCGCCGGCCCCAGCGCCGCCTCGCCGCCTCGAAAAAACTCCCCGCCGCTGTCCCGCCGCCGCCCCACCGCCCCGGCCAGCCCTCTAGGCCCCCACCCCCCACCCTGAACCCTAAGATAGATAGTGGGGTACCTCTCTGGCGAGCCCCCGTTCCCGCTGCGGGTGGTTCTTCCTTAACTCC
>NC_041383.1:270612023-270639937 GCF_002162155.2 Triticum dicoccoides | reverse complement strand
TGACCCAAAAGTCGATTCAGTCGATTGAAGTGTAGCTAAATCAGAGTAGAGCAGCTGCACGAGCGAGGGGGAGAGCAGCAGCAGCGCGAGCGAGCGAGCGAGAGCTGGAGCAGTAGCAGCTGGGCGAGCGAGCAATCGAGCGAGAGCCGGAGCAGCAGCAGCAGATCCGGCTGGTATGGACGCCGCCGCCGATGGGGCCTTGCATTGGGGGAGAGCCGCCGTAGAGATGTCACCCGCGGTGCTGGCTTCAAGGTAGCCACTCCATGGGGGTGCGGGATGGAGCACCGTCGGCGCCGGGAGGTCGAGTTAAGGAGAAGGTGCAATGCGATGAGTGTACAACCTCTTTGGTGGCGCCGAGTAGGCCTCGGCTTCGTCAGAGGAGTCGGTGAGGATGTTGCGGTTCCGATGGAGCAGGTTAAGGCGGTGCTGTGGGGATGGAGCAGCCGTGACAGATGAGACGATCCTCGGAGTAGCTCCTTGGAGGTGGAGGACGGGCCGGCTTAACCGGCGGGACGACGAGATGGACGACGGATCCTCATCCTGGGAGGTGGATGAGGGACGTCGAGCTGTTTCTCTGGACGACATCGTCGGGGAAGAAGCTCCGGCTGGGCAGTGGTGATGTGGCGGACGGATGAGGGTGGGGTTTCGCGGCTGGAGCGGAGAGGTTATGGCGGCCTGGGATTTCGAATGGCAAAAAGGGGGCGATGGGAGGGGGTGAACCATGACTTAGGGACGCGCTTGTCCAAAATGTAGGGTGTGTTACAAAAGTACCCCCCCCCCCCCACCGATTTGAACTAGTTCGCGTGATGGGATTTGGCAGCTGGAGGGAGTTTTCGCGCGCGTTGTAATTTCAGGATAGCAAGGCGCGGGTTGTGAAGGCACCAGTTTTGGGAGCACGATATCTGAATTTTTGGGATATACAAGGCGCGGGTTGAATTTTAGGGACAAGCCTAACATGTAGTAATATTGTACTTGTACATACCAAATCAATTCGCACTTCCCTCAACCAAAAAAATGAAAAAAAATAAAACTATTCACACCACACAAAGAGAGAGTCTTGCCCCGTTTTACTATACAAATGCTATTCAAAGCTACTCCCTCCTTCCATCTATATAGGGCCTAATGCGTTTTTCGATGCTAACTCTGACCAAATATTATAGCAATAATATATGACATGCAACTTACACAAAGCGCACCGTTAAATTCGTCTGTGAAAGGTTCTTTCAATGATATAATTTTCACATTGTGCATGTCATGTACTATTAATCTTGTCAATAGTCAAAGGCGGTCTTAAAAAACTCATTACGCCCTATATAGATTGAAGGAGGGAGTATGAATCCATGTTATGTCCAATTAAATTTTTTCGCTTGCTATATAATGCATGTAACCTACTCATACCAACATTTTAGTGCATCTATACTACCGCTGCAATTCGAACTAAATTTGAATTTGTTTCTCTATTTCAATAAGAAACTACAATCATGATTGTTGCGAACTTCAACCATCATTCGTGTATTACCTTAATAACACACCACATGATTACTATAGAGATGGATATGAACTATGTGTACTACATGAACTCGAATTCTATTTTTTGAATCAACATCAAGTATATTATATGTAGTATAACATGTTCATAACCACACCATGTGTATCACCTTTATATATATTCACACATGCGTCGGTTTAAAACACTATGATAAATTCTGCAAATATCCGAATTCGCTTTTTATAGTGAAGTATGATCTCTATTCATCTTTTACACCCACACAATCCTCCTATCTTTGTAGCTAGCACTAACTTTCTCTCGTGCATGCACACGCCCGCATCCCTCTCACCCTCACTCAGCATTCTCTAGCTCCATCGCGCAAATTCGTCTTTTCACTTTAGGTCGTTCACCCACGGTGTGTGTAGGCCCCCCAGCTGTTGGGGAACGTAGTAATTTCAAAAAAATTCCTACGCACACGAAAGATCATAGTGATGCATAGCAACGAGAGGGGAGAGTGTGTCCACGTACCCTCGTAGACCTAAAGTAGAAGCGTTAGAACAACGCGGTTGATGTAGTCGTACGTCTTCACGGCCCGACCGATCAAGCACCGAAACTACGGTACCTCCGAGTTCTAGCACACGTTCAGTTCGATGATGTCCCTCAAACTCCGATCCAGCCGAGTGTCGAGGGAGAGTTCCGTCAGCACGATGGCATGGTGACGATCTTGATACTCTACCATACAGGGCTTCGCCTAAGCACCGCTACAATATTATCGAGGAGGACTATGGTGGAGGGGGGCACCGCACACGTCTAAGAGATCAATTGTTGTGTCTATGGGGTGCCCCCCTGCTCCCATATATAAAGGAGTGGAGGAGGGGGAGAGGGTCGGCCCCTATGGCGCGCCCTGGAGGAGTCCTACTCCCACCGGGAGTAGGATTCCTCCCCTTCCATGTAGTAGGAGTAGGAGACAAGGAAGGGGGAGAGGGAAGAGAAGGAAGGAGGGGGCGCCGCCCCTCCCCCTAGTCCAATTTGGACTAGTCATTGGGGGGGCGCGCGGCCTGCCTCTCTCTCTCCCCTAAAGCCCAATAAGGCCCATATACTTCTTCCTCCGTATTCCCGTAACTCCCCGGTACTCCGAAAAATACCCGAACCACTCGGAACCTTTCCGATGTCCGAATATAGTCGTGCAATATATCGATCTTTACGTCTCGACCATTTCGAGACTGCTCGTCATGTCCCCGATCTCATTTGGCACTCTGAACTCCTTCGGTACATCAAAACTCATAAACTCATAATAAAACTGTCATCGAAACCTTAAGTGTGCGGACCCTACAGGTTCGAGAACTATATAGACATGACCGAAACATGTTTCCGGTCAATAACCAATAGCGGAACCTAGATGCTCATATTGGCTCCTACATATTCTACGAAGATCTTTATCGGTCAAACCGCATAACAACATACGTTGTTCCCTTTGTCATCGGTATGTTACTTGCCCGAGATTCGATCGTCGGTATCTCAATACCTAGTTCAATCTCGTTACCGGCAAGTCTTTTTACTCGTTATGTAATGCATCATTCCATAACTAACTCATTAGTTACATTGCTTGCAAGGCTTATAGTGATGTGCATTACCGAGAGGGCCCAGAGATACCTCTCCGACAATCAGAGTGACAAAACTTAATCTCGAAATACGCCAACTCAACATGTACCTTTGGAGACACCTGTAGAGCTCCTTTATAATCACCCAGTTACGTTGTGACGTTTGGTAGCACACAAAGTGTTCCTCCGGTAAATGGGAGTTGCATAATCTCATAGTTGTAGGAACATGTATAAGTCATGAAGAAAGCAATAGCAACATACTAAACGATCAAGTGCTAAGCTAACGGAATGGGTCAAGTCAATCACATCATTCTCCTAATGGTGTGATCCCGTTAATCAAATGACAACTCGTGTCTATGGTTAGGAAACTTAACCATCTTTGATTCACGAGCTAGTCAAGTAGAGGCATACTAGTGACACTCTGTTTGTCTATGTATTCACACATGTATTATGTTTCCGATTAATACAATTCTAGCATGAATAATAAACATTTATCATGATATAAGGAAATAAATAATAACTTTATTATTGCCTCTAGGGCATATTTCCTTCACCAGCTCCTTCTTTATGGCACACATCGATCGATATGCCTCTCTAGCCAGGTGTGCCTAGCACAAACACAAGCTTCCCCTCAAGCTTCCCCTCTTCTCTTATCACCGTTCATGCCTCACTCCCACCACTCTTTTCATCGATCTCGTACTCGCACACTCCTTCCCCCTTGATATAGTATGCCTCTCGTACCACCTCCTAGATGCATCCATCTCTCTCTATCCTTCTCCCCGTGCCTCATTTGCTTCTAACACACACATGCATGTATACCGATCGATCTCCCAACATATACCTAGATCGACTTTAACTATCCCCCCCATCGATCGACGTACCTCACAAGTTATGTCTCTCCTTTCTCTAACAAAGGGTGATTGATCTTCCTATGTAGTTACGTCTGCTTACCATAGCCATATCGTCCTTCCTCATCATTCGTGCATGCCTCCTGACCCGTCTCTCACACTCACGTGCACAGACAAGCAGCCATCTCCTCTCTTATTGATATTGCGGGCGTTCCCTCTGTTTGTCTAGCAAGCCTATCCCACCATTTGTTAGAAGCAACTCCACTACCACCCCCTCCAACACTCTAGCTCTGTCTCTCTCCCAACCTTATTCCTCTCCTACACATATGCATGGATGCCGATCGATCTCCCTTAATACATGAGGTAGATCGATCTCCTTAATACATGAGGTAGGCCTCTCTCCTCCTCCACACATATACCAGCCATTGTACCTCTATAGTTAATTAGGCCTCCCTCTCCCCCCACCACACACCGATAGTCGAGCGTTGTAGGTAGGTATCCATGCCACAGAGACAAACTGCACATGTCCCCTCTCACGTTCCAGTAGGCCAGCCACTCTATATCTTTGACGTGGGCACACACAAATTCGATGGCACTCTTTATCGATCACGCGCGCATACACACACACATCATCCCTCTCTTTGATTCTATGGACACCTCAAGCCGATGATACCTCCACTCTCTTCTCGTGGATCGCCCCCTCTTTATATACTCCCTCCATTTTTGCATACAAGGCCACAAACCCATATTACAGGTACCAAGGCAAAAGTTAATGTCTTCTAAGTCAATGTTACAAGCCAGCTTGTCTCCTTGTTTGTCGTGTAAATTAATGTGTATTCTTCTCTTTCATGCACATCAAGCCAATCCTCCCACTCCCGCATGCATGCAAGGGATAGTTAATGTCATCATTTGCTAGTACTACGAGGCAAACATCATTAATATTGCATCGATTAGTGTTAGTGGCTTTGTATATCTGAAAATTGTTATTTTGATAGTGGCCTTGTATATAAAAATGGAGGGAGTATGATATATCCAGGACTCTAATTCACACACATTGCAGATGTTACATTTTTTGATTGCCCCCCCCCCAAAAAAAACTCTCACGAACCCACACACTATATCTCTCTAGGTTTGTATCTCTCTCACACAACCCCACGTACGTGGTGTACGTATACAAGAAGAGAATAGGTGCACCGTGCACATACTCACGATTCGTGCCCAGCCACACCCGCGCGGGTACACGGTGGAGCTCATTTCTTTACGAAATGGCAGCCCACGTGCTAATTTGAACGTGTGTAGCAGTTGTTTACCTAGGGAGGTCGTGGTACCACGCGTGCACGAAACAAAGTTTGACTTTACGTGTTGACGCGTTATTTTTAAATAAAGTTATAGCGCTCAATGGCACGTACACAGAATATAAAATGATTTTTATGGAGAAAACGGTAGTCCGATCCACTATATACAATGGAGCCTGCCTGCCTGGTCTATCTCTCTCTCTCTCTCACTGTTGGTCACTGATCCGGCCGCATCCCGACCTCCGGGGGAAAGGGAGGAAGTGCATCGTTTCTCCGTTCAACGGCACCGAGGTAGCACGTCCCGATCTGCGGTACACAACGTTCTCTCTGACCAAGCTCCGGTGCGGTAGGGCCTACACCACCTGCTCTCTGCCGCAGTATGGGCAGATTCCGCCCGCTGCCGCTTACCTAGTTACATCCCGACGACCTCCAGGTATCCCCTCCGGCCTTGCTCCACTGCCCGTCTTCCCACGTCGCTGCATGTGGATCTTCCATAGTTCTTTACCCAAAATGTAGCTCGTCTGGCATACTTTCCATATTGCAATCTCGTCCTCACACTGTTTTAGACAAACACAACCGTGTTGTTATCTTCCCTTAGGACAAGGAATATGCTTCTTTTTTGTCGCCGCATGTGTCATCAACTGTTATTGGCCAGTAATTGTATCCTTTTTACCTATTTTTTTGCAACCAGGGCTATCCATTTCACCTCGTTGGTATTGCGACCTTTTGGTGAACTGCACAAATCACTTTTTTCTTAAGAGTGTTTTGTGCAGTTGTACTAAAATGCCACACGGGCAACGTCTCTACATTTCAGTGCGACTGCACAAAGGGAGATTGGTTTTGCTCTATCCTCCTCATCCAAATCCGAGCCTAATCTTCTCCAACTAGTTAGTCTTAAGAGAGACTGCAAAGGTGACCAGCTTCTATTTGTGTGTTTATTGTTTCATCAGCAGTCCTCTATTATTGTAATCACACTTAATATCTTTGGAACAGGGACGCTCAACTCTATTTTAGTGGAACTGCACAAAATGATCGGAATGTCGCATGCTCCAGACAGCTACTTTTTTCCCAACATGCCTTGTTGATTTAGATAGAGCTGGGTGGACTTTGCTGCCAATGAAAGCATGGGTCAATTTTAATTTAACACCTTCTCACAACTTTGTCTTCAGTTGTGATGTAAATATTAGCTCTGGTCTGCTAATAATTGAGATGCATTAGCAAGGACGTTAGTTTTTTATTGTTTCCGAAAGAGCATCGATGGCAAGACACACGAAACAAAAGCTGAAAGCTCACACCATTGTACAATTTCATGTTGCTGGAAAATTATTTGTATAGTCAATTATGTAAACAAATGCTGGAAGCTTGATAGCATTGCCAGAAGCCTCTTCAGCATCCGGGTCCATGTGCCATGCACAAAATTATACTCCTTCGTTCCTAAATATTTGTCTTTTTACAAATTTCAAATGGGCATATTTTAGGGTGTAGATTCATTCATTTTGCTTCGTATGTGTACTCCCTCCATTCCTAAATACTCTATTTGTCTTTCTAGAGATTTCAACAAGTGACTACATATGGAGCAAAATGAGTGAATCTACACTCTAAAATATGTCTATATACATCTGTATGTAGTAGTCCATTTGAATCTGAAAAAAAACAAATATTTGAGTAGTCACTCGTTGAAATATCTAGAGGGACAAATACTCTGGAGTGTATTTAAGAACCGAGGGGGTAGTGCACAACCGCATGGGAGACTCAGCCCGGTCGTTGCGCCGCATTAATAGTGAGTAATGAGCAGTCAAATCATAAGCCCCACCTTTCCCACTGTAAGTTGCTCGGAAGAAGCAACCATCAATATGTACTTCTTTGAATCCGCTCATACTACTCCATCCGTCACTGTTTATAGAGCGCGCTTCAGAAAAAAGAAAAAAATCTGTGGGACCAAGGCGACTAGCGATCGGCCTAAAAAATAGCATTGGCAGTTATAGCACGGCGTCTATTATTAGAGGAAATAATGCGTACACACATGCATGCAGTGCTTCCACCCCGGGTACACACATGCATGCACTTACTCCACTCCGTAGTAGTACATCGAGAGAAAATTGTGGACTTGATTTAATTGAGCATTAAACCAAACGCGTCTAAAGTCTCTCTGGTGGTGGAAATGAATTGAGAGAAATGCATCATAATGAAGCGCGCCCTGTAAACTGTGACGGAGGGAGGAGTAGTATATGAAGGTGCAAAACCAAGTACGTGTATGGCCAGTCGGTCAACACACCTCGCCTTGGGATATCACTGACATGTGGGACAGGAGTTTGAGCAAACCGATCTCAATTGACGGCAAAATGGCCAACCCGCCGTTCCTTGAGAGAGATGAGGAGCGAGAACACACAGACGGGCTCGCACGGAGGCAAAGATATATTCGAGCATGGTTGGTTGATCGATATCCTCATTACATGTTGGGCTTCCGTTTTCCGCCCTTCTCCGGAATAAACGTGTATTTTATCAGAGATTAAAAAAATAAGAGTACAGACGCTCCACCATGCGGTTCTAGTAGTAGTACTACTCGTACTACTAAACTTTGCGCTTGGCTTTTCGCCTCTTCGTGAAGTCGAACAATGATGGTACTCCGCATGTTGGGTACTACAGTGTATGCCTCTGACAATCTGACACCAAATGGACTAATGCATGTCCACCGAGGGTAGGTTGCATTAGTCAAAAGGCGTAAGCGAGCTTCACCTTGTCTTGCAAGCTTCTCCTCGTTCTGCGAGTTGACGGGACACACCAAAAAGTAGTGCTAGTCCATACTCCCTCCTTTCCGGTTAATATGGCTTAATCTTTTTTGCAGGTAAATGAGAGAGCTTTATTTATATATAAGCATTCTTAGGACGAGCAGCCAAGACACTGGTCACTAGGAAGCGAGGTACCCCGCAAAAAAAGAAGTAGGAAATGAGGTGTTTCATCAAGCCAGCTCTCGGCCACATTCAAAGTGCAGCAAGCACGGTTCGCACAAAGATGCGCCGCAAGGTTTGCTGACCTGTTTACATGCTGAATAACAAAAAAGAGGAAATATTACCGAGCGCTCCTATTGTAACAGGATATGAGCCAGAATTAAGCGAAAATTCTGGCGAGTGTTCCATGCAATCAACTTCCATTATCAAATGCGAGAAACCCTCGAAGAGAACCAAATGTGTTGAAGATTGCTTTATCACATTTTAAATTATAATAAGAGTGCAGACGCTCCTCCATCCGGTTCCTAGTACTAGTATAGTACATACCTCTATAGACTATAGTAGTAGTACTAGTACTACTAGTAAACTTTGCGCTTGGCTGTTCGCCTATTCGGGAAGTCAAACAATAATAGTACTAGTATAGTGTATGCTTCTGGCAATCTGACACCAAATTAACAGTTGCACATCCACCGCCTGAGCGAGGGAGAGATTGCATTAGTCAAAAGTTTCTCCTTGTCCTGTGAGCCACCGCGCGCAAGCTTCTCCCGTCCTGCAACCTTCTCCTTGTTCGGCAAGTTGACGGGACACAGCAAAGTAATGCTAGTCCATACTGGCTCCTCTCCGGTTAATATGGCTTAACTTCAAATGAGATAAATACACTATCTGTCACTGTATATTTGTAAAAATACGGCCAGTGGACTTCATAATATGCTCATTGCGCTCAATATATATTTTTTCCGGTGTTTATACGGTCACTAGCTCACCCTGACTGAGTATGTGTATGCATGCACGTGTTGGCTGAGCACTTGAGCGTGACCGTGTGTGTTCCATCGTGTGCTTGGACATGTATGCATTAGGGCGTCATGCGCGTTTTTGCGTCCATGTGTATGTGTGACTGTTGCATACACGTAGGGGGAGTATGTGTAGGGGCCACTAAGGAGCAGTCAAATCACACAGTAAGTTAGTCAGAAGAAGCAACCATCATTTCACTCTTGAATGACACATATGCAATATAAAATGGTTGATATGGAGAGAAAAAGAAAACCACTATATATACACTAGCAGGAGCCTAAGCTACAAGCCTGCTTGCTTAGGTTGCTCTCTTCACAAGCATAGAACAACGGTGGCCACACCGCTGGTCACATAGCCGGCCTGATCCCGCAGCTGGGGGAAGGGAACAATGTTCTGCGTAGACACGGTCGACGTCGGCGAGGGAGAAAACCCACAGTCGGTGCATCCCAATCGGGGGTCACCGCGGTATGGGCCGATGCCTCGTCCCAACCGCCCTTCTAGCTACAGCCTGACGTCCCAGGTAGTCCATCTTCCTTTTGGAGCCGGCTTGCTCCACTGCCATAGATCCATCTCCATGTAGATCTTTCTCTACTTCTACCGGCTTCTACTTGTGATGAGTTTATGTCTCATGAACTAGTGCCAGTATTATTATTCTAATCACACTTCTTCAATATCTTTGCCATCAGGGATGCTCATGTCGATTTTAGTGGAACTGCACAAAAGCATCGTATGATCCGAGGGTGCCAGCCATCTTTCCTTCGACAGGTTCTACCTGACCAGGAAATTAAATCATGTTTATGGTTTAGGGTTTAAGTCGTAGTGACCTCATCAGTAGTTTTTCTTTCATACACACTCTCACAAATTTTGTCTTTAGTTGTGAAGTAAATATTGGCTATGATCTGTGAATCATTGAGATGCATCAACATGCGTGTTAGTTTTCCTTTGTATTTGATGGAATGTTATAACGGGGCAGCCTTGGAATAGGAATGAAAATGGAGTGGAAAGTTTCTGTTTTTTCGGAGAAAAAATGGAAATGGAGAGAAACCAACACTTAGTTTCGTTAGATCGCGCCATCGAGCAAAACCAATGTTTAAATCACGGCTGTCGTGTTCGTGTCTCACCCTCCTCCATGGCTCAACCCCACACGGTCGCTCGGCATGCCACTCACCGCAAACCGAGTATACGATAACTTTCCCGCCTGCTTGTCGATGGATCGCGCCATGGAGTACTAGCACTACTGGAAGAGGTTGACGAGTTGGGGGGGGACAACTAGCTATAGCACGGACTCCCAAGAACTTTTTACATGCATGTTGTGGCCGGCTATTGTGACCTTTGAATGCGGAGCAGTTGCGTGCACCAAGAAGCGGCACGGGTGACGCTCTCTCGGCCGGCGCACCGCTTCAATGCCACGCCAGTGAGAGGTCGCGTCTGCTCTGGCCAGACATGAATACGGCACTGATCGTTTTGGGCGGGAAGCACGCGTGGGTGATGAAGGGGGTTCGGGTTGGTCAGGACCGGCCATGGCAGCGGTCTGGACGCCCGCAAACAAGAGATGTTGTACGTTAATATTGTTGCGTATATAATTAACAACGTAAATAATGTGCCAGTTGGACAAATATGATTGGAGATGGAGATGGAAATGGAATTTTACGTAAACACGGATATGCATGTCTATGTCTATGTGTGTATGCGCGACTACTCTCGCGACCTGGAAGCGGGGGCGTGTTTTTGATCGAGTTTTCTTTCTTGGTACGTTAAAAAATTGTCCGCCAGTTTTTGTTTCTTTTTTCCGGGAACGCGATATTCTATTTAAAACCACTGCTATGGAGAGATTTTTTTACTCCATTATAGCCTCTTGTTTGATAGAGTTTCTCGTGTCTCGCTCTCTCACCCTCTCCATATCAAAACAAGATGATAGTGTCCACTCTATCTCTCTGCTCACCGGTGGTCACAGATCTGGCCGAATCTCGTCCGCTGCGGGAGGTGAGGAGGTGCAGCATTGACGTTGTCGCCGTCGACGATGGAGGAAGCCGATGTGCACTGTCCTATCGGAGCCGGCAATGGCGCGGACGAAGGTCCTCCGCGCCCTTGTTCGCTGCCATCGTGTGGGCAGATCCCGCCCGCCCGCCTAAATGACATCTCGCCCACCTGAGGTATACTACCTCCGTCCGGGTTTATTGGTCCCATTGTATTTCGTGCCAAATTTTGACCATAGATTAAACTAACAAAATGTTCACGCATGTCACCAAACATTATATTTTCGAAAACTATGTTCCAATACGAATTCAATGAGATAATTTTTTTGACATGCATTAACATTTTGTTAGTTAAATCTTTAGTCAAAATTTGACACAAACTACAAAGGGGACCTATAAACCAGGACGGAGGTAGTAACTTCTTGTACTGGTCCAGCTTCCCAGGTCGTTGCGTGCGGGTTTTCTTCTATGCGACTACTCCCCAGCTCCCCATGTATAGTAGCTAGGGTTCGTTGGCTGGTCCAACATCACCTACTATTATAGAGGAAATGCCACTCGAAAAGTTGTCTTGATTTATGCCTCGGTGGAGGTATACATGTTGTTTCGACAAAAAGTACATGGTGGTTGTGCGGTCATTGTCCATATGCTCCTATTGTTGCTGCTAATCTAATACTATCATTGGTTAAATGAAGAAATGCTTTTTTTCTCGGGTATCCTGGTTTAGTTCCCATCAAGATAATCATGATGCTTCTATTTGTTGGTGTACTTTTTATTAATTCTTATTGACAATGGAGATGTCATTGCTAATCTTGTAAAACAAAGTAACAACACTATATCCCTTTTTTATATTTTTGGAAACAGCGATGCGTATCTCCATACCTGGGCATGTCTTCCTCAACTTTAGTGGAACTGCACAAAATTGAATGGCCATTGTTGTTCCACCTCACTGTCCTCTACCACGTGGTTCTTCCTTCCTCGAGCTTGATTACTGAGAATAAACAGACCACAGTGAGGATTTGTCGAACTTCATAGGTGCCTCACCCAAACTTGATGCCAAATGGATGATGCATCACCATGATGACCTATCAATGCTCATGGTCGCGCCTCATGGTTGCGTCGGCTGGTGAAGCTGATCGATTTTCAATGAAAAACAAGTTGTCTTCCATCAGTGCTCTTTGCTTGTTACGCACAAAGATGATATCCTTCGTCAGTTCACCTTGGTTGCATTGGAGACGCAGTCGTCTTTCATGTTGGCGCAATTTTATCACACAATTGGCTATGAACCAAATGTTTCCTTGAAGAAGGATCGATGTTGGTACTAAGAGCATAAGTTTTGTATTGATTTCTAAGCCTTCTCACAACTTTGTCTCCAGCTCCCCTATAATTTTATTTGTCCGGCTATTAACTTTGATTTAAAAAATGGTGTGGACTAAAAACCCGGATGGACGTAGTAGCCCTCCATTTTTATTTACTCCCCATATTAGATTTGACTGAAGTCAAACTTTGTAATACTCTCAAACCTTTCTGATAATTGAAATTAAAATTCTTTATTTGTACACACTCTCACACGTTTACAATAATTTGGCGCATGTGTGGTTGTTCACTTAAGGGAGGGTACTGTACCGCACGTGAAGGACAGGAAGTGCGACCAAGACGCGTGGATCGTTAGTTCATCGGAAGTAGTAGTAGTTTTCTTCACTGTACGTTAAATAAAGAGTTTCCTTTCGTACTTACACAATTTAAAACATTTGTTATGGAGAGAATAAGAAAACCGTTCCACTATATATTAGTCATATACACGAGTACTATATGGACGCAGCTTCATTGACTTAGTGCACCTGCCTTTGGGTTTATGACAGGTGGGCCCAAAATGTGGCTGGCTCACCTGTCATACAGCCAAAAGCAGGTGTAGTTAAGGCACCGGAGCTCACTCCGTACTACAGTAGTATATATATAAGCTAGAGCCTTAGTGCCTGTTCACTAGGGTTTGCACTCTCCACACTCTCGCCGCACTACATATATATATACACGCTGGAGGCTCAGCGTTCATTTGCTAGGGTTTGCTATATTTGCAGTCTCTCACCCTCTCTTCACCAGATCTAAACAAGACTGCGTTGGCCTCTTGTCTCTCTCTCCCCCACACAGCTGGTGAAGGAGGCGTCTGAATCCCGTCGCACCGGGAAGGGGAGGAGGTGCAGCATTCACTCTATCGCCTTCGGCGAGGGAGGCAATCCACTGTCGGCTGCGCTGTTCCTTTCACCCAGCGCCTGTGCGGGAGGGCCACCGACCCCTTCTTCCTTGCTGCCGTACGTAGTGTGGGCAGATCCGGCCTCCCTCCGCATGCCTTGCCACATCCTGACGACCCTAAGGTATAAGTTTCTTTGAAACTGTCATTGCTCTAGCTGCATGTGGATCTTTTTCGATCTCTAGTCGAATCTAGGTCTTGGTTCAAAGAGGAAAGAAGGGTGCGGTGGGCTGGAGCATGAATCTAGGACGTGGTTAAATGAGGAGAGGAGGGAGGGAAAGTAGGATAGACTGGCTATCCAGCCGCTTTGTTGGTCGAAAAGGGAAAAAGGGGGTAACCCGAAACTAGGGGGTCGGGTAGTTTGTGCAGGACTAGATTTGCTGCCCTCACATAGGAAAAGGGTTGAAGAGAACAAATATGGGACCAATGCAGATATGCTGCTTGTCTACATACTCTGCATCACCCATTTATACGTGTGGACGCACATGGTGCTGGCATGTCCCATGTCCCATGTCCCATACAACTATTTTGCTATTGTTAAACTAAGAATGCCGCCGGAAAATTGAAGCAATGCCACTGTTAAAAGTAAATTACATTTTTTAACGAATGTTGTTCTAAGAGAATGTCGCTGTTAATATGAATCAATGCAACCGTTTTAAAAATGCTACTATCCTACTTTGTTTTCCATCAAGATAAGTTAGATGCTTCTTTTGTTGCCGTTTGTTTCATCCTCCTTTATCGGCAAGTAATTGTTTCCTTTTTTGCCTCTGTTAAAACAGGGGTATCTATTCAACTTGTTGCTATTGTGACATTTTACTTTGTTATGCGAAACACTTATGTGTTATGAGTGTTTTGTGCAGTTCAACTTGAATGTCACACCGGTGACTTTGCTTAATTTTGGTGGAACTGCACAAAAGGAGATCAAGATTTATTTCCAGTCTTCCTGGCGAGTTGTTTCAAATCTTGGCCTCATCCACATGATGTGTAGTGTGCTTTGAGATGTTGTGCTACTTGTTTTGGTACTGTTTTAAATAAATGTGGAATTGAAGCCATTGTATTGCTATCTTTTCCCATTAAGTAGTGAACAAAAATGGGACCAACCCAGACATGATGCTTGTTGCTTTGTTACAACAAATTCAGCATCACCCCCTTTATAAGCAGATGGAAGCAGATATTGTTGTTGCGCCCACTCTCCCCTGGAAATTTTTATGCTTTTTGTTAATCTAATGCCACTGGTAAAATTAAGCAATCCCACTCTCAGAATTAACTACTGAATCTTATTTCAAAACTGCAACACTTGTTAGGGATTGGCGGGATTACCATTTTTGTGGCCGCATGTTTCATCCTCCTTTATTAGCCAGTAATTGATTCCTTTTTTGCCTCTGTTTAAACAGGGATATCTATTCAACTTGTTGCTATTGCGACATTTTGCTTCGCTACGCGAAACACTTATGTTTTAAGAGTGTTTTGTGCAGTTCAACTTGAATGTCACACCGGCGACTTTGCTTAATTTTGGTGGAACTGCACAAGAGGAGATTCAGATTTCATATATGTGTTGGGATATGTGTCCAGTCTTCCTCTCGAGCTGTTTCAAATCTTGGTCAAGAAAGGTCGGTACCAACTTTCATCCACATGATGCTGCAGTGTGCTTTGGGATACTTGTATTGGTACTGTTTTGGATAAATGTTGAATTGAAGCTATTGAACTGTTGTCTTTTACCATTAAGTGAGCAAAAATTGTTCCAACCCAGACATGATGCTTGTTTCTTTGTTACAACAAAACTCTGCATCACCCCCTCTATAAGTAGATGTGTAGGACCTTGAAGTATGTCTAGAGGGGGGTGATTAGACTACTTGACCAATTAAAAACTTAACATTTTCCCAATTTTAGAGTTTGGCAGATTTTAGCTATCTTAGGACAAGTCAAGCAATCATCACACAATTCAAGCAAGCATGCAAAGAGTATATAGGCAGCGGAAATTAAAGCATGCAACTTGCAAGAAAGTAAAGGGAAGGCTTTGGAGGATTCAAACGCAATTGGAGACACGGATGTTTTTGGCGTGGTTCCGATAGGTGGTGCTATCGTACATCCACGTTGATGGAGACTTCAACCCACGAAGGGTAACGGCTGCGCGAGTCCACAAAGGGCTCCACCCACGAAGGGTCCACGAAGAAGCAACCTTGTCTATCCCACCATGGTCGTCGCCCACGAAGGACTTGCCTCGCTAGCGGTAGATCTTCACGAAGTAGGCGATCTCCTTGCCCTTACAAACTCCTTGGTTCAACTCCACAATCTTGTCGGAGGCTCCCAAGTGACACCTAGCCAATCTAGTAGACACCACTCTGCAAGAAGTAACAAATGACGCGTTGATAATGAACTCCTCGCTCTTGTGCTTCAAATGATAGTCTCCCCAACACTCAACTCTCTCTCATAGGATTTGGATCTGGTGGAAACAAGATTTGAGTGGAAAGCAACTTGGGGAAGGCTAGAGATCAAGATTCATATGGTAGGAATGGAATATCTTGGTCTCAACACATGAGTAGGTGGTTCTCTCTCAGAAATGGTAAGTTGGAAGTGTAGGTTTGTTCTGGTGGCTCTCTCCACGAATGAAGAGGAGGTGGAGGGGTATATATAGCCTCCACACAAAAACTAACCGTTACACACAATTTACCAAACTCGGTGGGACCGATTCAACAGACTCGGTCGGACCGATTTATTAAACCTAGTGACCGTTAGGATTTTCGGTGGGACTGACATGCAACTCAGTAGGACCGATTCGGTTAGGGTTAGGGCATAATGTAATCTCGGTAAGACCGATTACACAAACTCGGTGAGACCGATTTTGGTAATAAGCTTTCCAGAGAGTTGGTCAGGTAAACTCGGTGGGACCGAATTGCTCTTTTCGGTGAGATCGAAATGTTACAAAAGGGAAACAGAGAATTTACATTGCAATCTTGGTGGGACCGATCGCTCACTTTGGTTAGACCGAAACGTTACGAAGGGAAACAGAGAGATTACAATCCCATCTCGGTGAGACCGAGATCCCTATCGGTAAGACCGATTTGCCCAGGGTTTGTGGTAGTGGCTATGACATTTGAACTCGGTGGCGCCGGATAGAAAGAATCGGTGTGACCGATTTTGGCTTTAGGTTTAGGTCATTTGTGGATGTGAGAAAGTAGCTGAGGGTTTTGGAGCATATCACTAACACATGAAGCAAGAGGCTCATTAAGCAACACCTCATCCCTCCTTGATAGTATTGGCTTTTCCTATAGACTCAATGTAATCTTGGATCACTAAAATGTAAAATGAAGAGTCTTGAGCTTTTGAGCTTGATCCAATCCTTTGTCATTAGTATTTTGAGGGATCCACTTTCATCATCCATGCCATGCCATTCATTGAGCTTTCCTGAAATAATAGTCTTGGAATAGCATTAGCTCAATGAGCTATATGTTGTTATGAATTACCAAAACCACCTAGGGATAGTTGCACTTTCAATCTCCCCCTTTTTGGTAATTGATGACAACATATAGATCAAAGCTTCGACAAATGATAATAAGATTAAAAACATCGTCGCTTTGAGAAGTATGTGATAAGCAAGAGCTCCCCCTAAATTTGTGCATAGTTTAAGATTTGCTTTGGACTACAAATGCACAAGGAATTAGGCTCATGGGTTACTCTTCCATGTCACATACATCTTGGTGGAGCGCTCAAAATGATAAAGATTGAATACATGCACTCATCACCAAGCAAAGTGAATGATCACATATGGATAAGATAAGATAATGTCATCAAACATGCATAAGTGTAGCTTATGATCAAACACATGATCATCAATGTCTCAAAAAACAGCATAGTATCTCAAGCAATCAAAAGCAAACAAGTTTAACCACCAAAGCAAGAGAGAACAAAAGCAACACTCTCTCTCTCTCTCGAAGCCTATGATCTATACATTTTTCTCCCCCTTTGGCAACAAGTTACCAAAAAGTTCATAGAAAATGCATAGTGCTAGTTCGACTCTCAGGCTTGATCTTCTTCTTCTTATCCTGAGTAGCTTCATCTTCTGATTCAATGGTAAACTTCATAGTTTCTCCAGTGGGAACTTTCTTGGATTTGGAAGTTGTGACTTTCTTTGCAGGTGCTTCTTTGGGTTCAGATTTTTCTGGCACTTGAGTAGATCCTCTGACCTTCAGCATAGGTGTCCTCTTGGCAGGAACCTTCCTATTGAGTCCAGGTTTGGTGTTATGTGCTGAGGCATACTCCTTTTTGAGCACCACCTTCTTGGAGGTAGCCTCATCCTCTTCTGCTCTATAATCCTCATCCTCAGAATCTGAGGTTCTCTTCTTCCTTTGCCTGGTGGCAGCTTTAGGCAGATTACTTGGGGTGCTCCTGCTGCCTTCATCTGAAGTGCTAGAGGGACTAGTGCCCTCACTCATGTGATTGTGCTCTTCTGGCCTGTTCTGGCTGTCACTTTGGTCTGACATGCTGCAAACACTGACTGCTGACCTTGTGAAGAGTTATAGATGAGATAGAGTGGATGAGCATCACAAAATGCAGACATTTTTGCAAAAGAATGATTCAAAAATTCAGTTTTAGTCCATAGAAAGCATTTCGGATCAATCGATTTTCAAACTCGGTGATACCGAAGCAGTTTTGGAACCTAAACTGATGAACTCGGTTGGACCGAGTCACAGTTTGGTGGCACCAAGACTGCTAGGGTTTCACAAAGTCTTAAAATCGATCTCATCGATTACCAATTCTCGGTCAGACCGAGAGTTACTAGTGCAATGGCGTTAGCCAAATCGGTGGGACCGAGTTTTTCAACTCGGTGGGTCCGAGATGGTTTCGGCGGAAACCTAACCCTAAAATTTTGAATCTCATCTAATCTACGGATTGCATTGACTGGATAGGAGTGTTTCAATCGTGGCAAGAATCATTAAGAACACAATGTGCTAGGAATCGGACGAGGATAGCACAGTGATCGAGTCCATACCCTAACTTGGCGATGAACTTGCTACGGCAGCAACGGCGGGGGTGAAATCCGTTGACGGCGGCGGAGACCAGCGACAGGAGGCGGTTGGCGACGATGAGATGATTCGGAGACCCTGATGGCAGAGCGAGCTATTGCGCGGGCGAAGGGGTTCGGAGAAATTTCCAAAAAAATTCTCGTGACTATATATAGCCCGACCCTGTCGGTGTGACCGAGTGGAACAACTCGGTGGCACCGAGATGCATAACTGTGTACAGTTACAGCAACTCGGTGTGACCGAAAAGTTCAGATCGGTTGCACCGAGATTGAAAACCTAGATTGACTTAGTGATCTCGGTAGGACCGAAATAGAGGAATCGGTCAGACCGAGAATCACAAAGAAGTTTTGGAAGTTTAAGTCTATGACGAATCGGGGACTCCAAGTGCTCCTCACACAGAGTGGTTCGAATCTGACTTGATCAAATTTTGTGATGTAGCATGAATAGAGTTTGAGACGAGAAAAGCATAGATATCTAGAGAAGGTTCTTAGGCATTCTTCTCCATCCACTTGGCAAAAAGAAAAGGAAGCCAATCAATCAAAACAACAAGTGGATGTCCTTGAATGAGTAAAATATGCACCAACATGCTCACACAATAAGATGGCAAATGAAATATGTGGCAAAACATGCACAACCAATTCTAGCATCTATCAAACAATTGGCGATGACTAGGTCATCTATATATGAGTATATTGACTTAGGAGTCAAATGAAAACATTTGATCATAGGTCATACTCATCGTTTAAGCTCAAGCGGGGTTACCACTTTTACATAATGCATTGATGTGTTCACACCATTAGAGTTGCTTTGACTCAATTCTTAGAGTTAAGCTCCCCCTAGATGTGAGATCCCCTTTTAGAGGGATGAACTAACCTTGGGTTTTGTCGATGATGACTTCATGTAGGTGTTGAAGATGTGGATGCTCAATGTTTGTGTAGATCATTTGGAGCAATCCTTTGGAGTGAGTTGCACTTTCAACTTACCTACATGGGTTAGTCCCACAAGGAACAAACAAGAATACCCATAGACATAGAGTGAAGCATACACAAGATGATGTCCATGAAATCATTAGGTTACCTTGTCCCTTGCCTTACCAACATGAGGGTTTGTGACTCCTTGAACTAGTGCAAGATGTGGAAGTTGATTGCACTTGTTCTTGCCATAATGATATGAGTGAAGAATGTTGGCGGAGTCACCCTCAAGAACTCTCTAGTTCTTCTTCTTCGGGATCCACATCATCTTGATGGGAATCCTTGGAGTTGTAGTTGTACTTGATGAAGTAGAACTTGACGTAGTCTTGGGAACCCACTTGAACAAGGCCTTAGGTGCTTCTTCAAATGCATCAATCTCTTCTTGAAGCTTGTCCTTGCCCTTGTTCTTGTGGTCTTGTGGTGGAAGATCATCTTGTGCTTGTGTTCCTTTGAAGGAAGTAGGATCATACTTCTCTTGTTGAGGAACAAACTTTTTCTTGGGGTATTGATCTTCTTCCCACTCAACTCCATTGGCATTGAACTTTCGTTCAAAACCAACACCTTGATTCTTCCAGTGCCTTCCTTGCTTGCGTACAATTTCCTCGAATTGCTTACTCCCGGCAAGGCTCTTGTAAACACCTTTCTCTATAATTCCCTTCAATAAGCTATTTTCTTCTCAAGTGTAACTTGGCTAAGAGAATCATTAGTGGAATCAAGAGAACTACTAGAAGCAACAATATTGGATTTGACATTGTTATTGTTACTACTAGAGGAAGGATCTTTCTTGTACTTGTTACTAGACTTGACTTGAGGCATGTAAGTAGATAAGGGTAAATGCTTGGCAATGTAAGAAGAACTTTTCTTATGGAGATCATCATTGATTGCTTTTAAGAACTCATGCTCTTGCTCAAGATTGAGCTTTTCAAAGCGTAACTTCTCATGAGCCCTTAAAAGTTCTCGATGATCTTCGAAGATAGTTTCATGAGCCAACTTAAGAGTGTTTAGTTCTTTAGTTAGAAGCTCAATCTTCTCCTTATCATTGTCATTCGTTTTATCTTGATTAGCATGATTAATTGACTTTTCATCATAGTATTCATCACTAGAGTTGTCAACAAGTAAATCATCATCCACAAGCAAGTCATCTTCATCACTATCGAAATCAACATACTCAGGATGTGTTACCTTTGGACCTTTGGCCATGAAGCATCTTCCAATTCCTTCATTTGGTGAATCAAATATGTCGTAGGAGTTGGTTGACACAAGTGCTAGACCGGCAACACCTTCATCTTGAGTATATTCGGAGTCGGAGTGATAGCTTCTCTCGGAGTGATTGTCGGAGTCGGAGCCGGATACCCATTCACCAACATGAGCTTGATGTCTTCGTTTTGTGTAGCTCCTTGATGACTTGTCCTTCCTTTCCGAATCCTTGCTTCTCCGTGAGGGTCTTTGTTCATAACGATCATATCTACTCCTCCTCTCTCTCGGTGGTGATTCTTCTCTTTTGCTTCTTCTTTTTGGAGAATCTTCTCTTCTTTTGTAGGGTGTCGTACACTCATAAAAATAGTGTCCGAGTCTCCCACAATTGTAGCAATTTTGCTCTCGGCTAGAAGATCTTTTGTCATTGTAAGACCTTGACTTGGAGCTTCTTTCTTTGCTTCTACTCTTGTAGAATTTGTTGAAGTTCTTCACCATTAAGCTCAATTCTTCATTGAAGGTTCGTTTCTCACTTGATGATGTGGGGGCTTCACTTGAGGCTTTGTAAGCACCACTTGACTTGTTGTGAAGTTCCTCCTTATCCTTGAGTGACATCTCATGAGCAACAATTCTTCCAATGACTTCCATTGGCTTGAGATCTTTGTAGTTTGGCATCATTTGGATCGATGTGCACACGGTATCATACTTTCCATCCAATGCTCTTAGGATCTTCTTGATGATGAATTTGTCGGTCATCTCTTCACTCCCTAAGCCGGCAATCTCATTTGTGATAAGAGCAAGCCTAGAGTACATTTCAGCGACACCTTCACCATCCTTCGTTTTGAACTTGTCAAGCTGACTTTGGAGCACATACAACTTGGATTCCTTGACGGAGTCGGTACCTTCATGCATATCAATCAAAGTATCCCAAATTTCCTTTGCATTCTCGAGACGGCTGATTTTGTTGAATTCTTCAGGGCACAATCCGTTGAAGATGATACCACAAGCTTGAGCGTTGTATTGCAGCATCTTCAATTCTTCCGCATTAGCTTCACGGTTCGGTTCTCTCCCATCAAAGAATTCACCTTGCAAGCCAATACAAAAAATTGCCCAAATGGCGGGGTTATGTCCGAGAATATGCATTTTCATCTTATGCTTCCAACTAGCAAAATTAGTACCATCAAAGTAAGGACCTCTACGGTGATAATTTCCCTCGCTAGACACCATACTCTCCTAGATTGTGAAACCAAGGCTATGAACACCAAAAGCTATGGAAATCAAAGCAAATGGAGACCAAAGCTCTGATACCACTTGTAGGACCTTGAAGTATGTCTAGAGGGGGGGTGATTAGACTACTTGACCAACTAAAAACTTAACATTTTCCCAATTTTAGAGTTTGGCAGATTTTAGCTATCTTAGGACAAGTCAAGCAATCATCACACAATTCAAGCAAGCATGCAAAGAGTATATAGGCAGCGGAAATTAAAGCATGCGACTTGCAAGAAAGTAAAGGGAAGGGTTTGGAGGATTCAAACGCAATTGGAGACACGGATGTTTTTGGCGTGGTTCCGATAGGTGGTGCTATCGTACATCCATGTTGATGGAGACTTCAACCCACGAAGGGTAACGGCTGCGTGAGTCCACGAAGGGCTCCACCCACGAAGGGTCCACGAAGAAGCAACCTTGTCTATCCCACCATGGTCGTCGCCCACGAAGGACTTGCCTCACTAGCGGTAGATCTTCACGAAGTAGGCGATCTCCTTGCCCTTACAAACTCCTTGGTTCAACTCCACAATCTTGTCGGAGGCTCCCAAGTGACACCTAGCCAATCTAGGAGACACCACTCTCCAAGAAGTAACAAATGATGCGTTGATAATGAACTCCTTGCTCTTGTGCTTCAAATGATAGTATCCCCAACACTCAACTCTCTCTCATAGGATTTGGATCTGGTGGAAAGAAGATTTGAGTGGAAAGCAACTTGGGGAAGGCTAGAGATCAAGATTCATATGGTAGGAATGGAATATCTTGGTCTCAACACATGAGTAGGTGGTTCTCTCTCAGAAATGGTAAGTTGGAAGTGTAGGTTTGTTCTGATGGCTCTCTCCACGAATGAAGAGGAGGTGGAGGGTATATATAGCCTCCACACAAAAACTAACCGTTACACACGATTTACCAAACTCGGTGGGACCGATTCAACAGACTCGGTCGGACCGATTTAGTAAACCTAGTGACCGTTAGGATTTCCGGTGGGACTGACATGCAACTCGGTAGGACCGATTCGGTTAGGGTTAGGGCATAATGTAATCTCGGTAAGACCGATTACACAAACTCGGTGAGACCGATTTTGGTAATAAGCTTTCCAGAGAGTTGGTCAGGTAAACTCGGTGGGACCGATTTGCTCTTTTCGGTGAGACCGAAATGTTATAAAAGGGAAACAGAGAATTTACATTGCAATCTTGGTGGGACCGATCGCTCACTTCGGTTAGACCGAAACGTTACGAAGGGAAACAGAGAGATTACAATCCCATCTCGGTGAGACCGAGATCCCTATCGATAAGACCGATTTGCCTAGGGTTTGTGGCAGTGGCTATGACATTTGAACTCGGTGGCGTCAGATAGAAAGAATCGGTGTGACCGATTTTGGCTTTAGGTTTAGGTCATTTGTGGATGTGAGAAAGTAGCTGAGGGTTTTGGAGCATATCACTAAGCACATGAAGCAAGAGGCTCATTAAGCAACACCTCATCCCTCCTTGATAGTATTGGCTTTTCCTATAGACTCGATGTGATCTTGGATCACTAAAATGTAAAATGAAGAGTCTTGAGCTTTTGAGCTTGAGCCAATCCTTTGTCATTAGTATTTTGAGGGATCCACTTTCATCATCCATGCCATGCCATTCATTGAGCTTTCCTGAAATAATAGTCTTGGAATAGCATTAGCTCAATGAGCTATATGTTGTTATGAATTACCAAAACCACCTAGGGATAGTTGCACTTTCAAGATGGAAGCACATGCTGTTGTTGCACCCACTCTCCCCTAGAACTGTTTATGCTTTTTGTTAATCTAATGCCGCTGGTAAAATTAAGCAATGCCACTCTCAGAATTAATTAACTATTGAATCTTAGTTCAAAACTGCAACACTTGTTAGGGATTGGCGGGATTACCATTTTTGTGGCCGCATGTTTCATCCTCCTTTATTGGCTAGTAATTGATTCCTTTTTTGCCTCTGTTAAAACGAATCAGTCGCATTGTTTTAGGAATGGTACTATCCTGCTTTGTAGTTCTTTCTACATGTTTAACCAAGGTATTGTTAAGATAATGTCTCTGTTAAAATAAATCAGTCGCATTATTTTAGGAATGATACTTTTCTGCTTTGTCGTTCTTTATACATGTTGAAACAAGGCAAGATAATGTCTCAGTCAATATGAATGAATTACACTGATGGAGAATTGCTACTCTCCTGCTTTGTTTCCCATTAAGATAAGGTAGATCAGTAGATGCTTTTCTTCTGTGAGTACAAGTCATCAACCGTTATTTCTCAGTAATTGTTTCCCTTATACCTATTGTTGCTTACAGGGATATCAAAATTAAATCTTGGTTTTATTCCGACTTTGATTTTAGTTGAACTGCACAAAAGGAGCCAATGTGTCCAAGGCAAACTGCTGTATTACTGGGTCCAGTTGGTCATTCCATTTTGCAGAAAGAAGCAGTCACTGTTTGCACTACATTACAGAAGGAATGACCGTGAAGCTTTACAGAGTATTAGTAGACGTTGGTGACATGACTAGTCTGCATAGAGCATCGGCAATTCTATAACACGTGGAGTGCACTGGGCAAAAAGTGCCCAAACAAGTACAAGGAGCCACGACAGGACTCCACGATCATAGGCATTACATATTTTGAATGGGAAAAGCTTGTCAAAGTTTAATCATTGATGTTAGCAAGAAGACGTTAGTTTAATATATTGGAATTGGAAAACCTTGTCAAAATTTTCTCATTGATGTTAGCCAGAAGACATGCATTTGATATTTTTGAGTGGGACGCCCTTTGCTGTGAGCAGCGTCGATCATTTTTCCTATTCATGTGTTTAGTTTAAACATAGTGGTATGGCGATTGAAACGAGCTCGTGGCTTGAGGCGCCGCAGCGGGTGTGGACGCTGGTGACTCGCCGACAGCGACCGAGGAGGTCGATGAAGCCGGCATCAATAAATGTAGAGGAAACAGTGGCCCGGGGCGGCCGATTTGGAGCAGAAAGTGAGGCGTCGGTGATTTGAAGCCGCGTGTGGAGCTAAACCGTTTGGGCGAGCCAGCGGAGGTGGAGGCGGATCAGCCCGGTGGTTGGAGGTCGACGAAGCGGCCGGCGGTTTGAGCAGGGAAGGCACTGCAGCAGTTTGGAGGAGGCGGCCACTCAGCCGAGGTAGAGCAAGGCCGCGGCGGCGGTTCATCGCGGCAAATCTGGGTTGTGGATGCAGACCAAGCGCAGCAGTGACTCGGACGGAAGGCGGAGTCTAGTCCAGCCACGGGTCGTGGCCATCTTTTCCGGGTCACGGACACGGAAACTGTTAGGGCGGCCCAAAAACAGAGGCACACGGTGGGTCAACCCAACCAGTTTTGACTCCTCGTCTGGGTCGTAGTTGGTTTCGACGAGACACAGTAGCGGACGTACAATTCTGACGTAGCTTGTCCTTGGCTTGATTGAAACGTGAAAAAAAAGTGTAACGCCTGATGAAACGCTTCAGAGCACAATCCATTGCAAGCAATAGTCATATGATGTTTAGCTGCAACCAAAACGGTTGATCACGGCGGCTTGTGATAGCGCCGTAATGCACGGGCGAAATCCTAAAATAGTCTTAATCTCCTGCTCACCGCTGCAGAACCCTTCGTCAATCTTGACTGATAAATTCATAGCTGATGTGAATATTCCACGCCGGTTTGAATCAGAAAAATTGCGAACTTCTCGAACCCTAGAAAAAATCCTTCCAAGAACTCAATAGCACTGTGCGCGAGCCCCACGGTGGGCGCCAACTGTCGTGGAATTAACACGTCAGATGTCCTTAGTGTGAGGACTTAGTCGTGAGGCCAATGCATCTATGTGGTAGCTTGAGAGGGGTTGAGCGGAATCGAAAAACGCAACACACAAGACAAAGATTTAGACAGCTTCGGGCCCCGGGAAACATCATCCGGTAATAACCCTACATGCTGTTTGTGGCTAGGTCTCATTATGATCATGAGGGAGTCGCCGTAAACCGGCTCTCCCAGTTATGTCTAGCCCTAAGATTGTTTCTTCTTGCTTCTCCCTCTTTGGGGAGCCCTGCCCCTCCTTATATATGTTGAAGGGGCGGGTTACATGTGGAGTCCAACTCGGACTTTAACTATTCTGACTTCTCTTTATGGGCTTCACAACGTCTCGGGCTTCATAACCCTTAGCAACCCAGTTATCAATGTTTGCCGGTTTAAGATGGTCTGCCGGTTTAAGATGGTCTGTCGGTTTAAGATGGTCTGCCGATTTAAGATGGTCTGCCGGTTTAAGATGGTCTGTCGGTTTATGAACTGACTTAACACCTGTCGGGTTATCATCTGACTTGACTCCTGCCGGTTTACCACCAGCAGGTTTACCGTTTGTCTTAGCCATCTGTCTTGACTGTCTGTCTTAATTGTCCGCCGGTTTACCAAGTCCCAGCCAAGTTATGACTCCGGCCGGGTCATACCGCGGGGTATATCCCCGACACATTACGATTTTCCTTATCATAAAACTATCTGTTACCGATAATTTCAGTGCTTGCAGAGAATACTAAAACCACTTGTCATTTTCTTCTGCTCCTCGTTGGGTTCGACACTCTTACTTATCGAAAGGACTACGATAAATCCTCTATACTTGTGGGTCATCTCCCACACACCCTATAACACACAGATTGCACCACGTCACCGCATGCACGCATGTAGGAATCTTTTTGGATTTCCAGTTTTTAAAATATTTTATCTCTTAAATTAAAAATCAAATTGAATATCCGTTTTCACCGTTAAATCCATCGCGACGAGATCTTTGAAACTAGACCTCATATCAATATGTTTTGATGACTTTTTTGGATTAAAAGTTGCCATGTCTATTACACATGAATTGCTACGGTGTTTACGCTGAAGTTGCCATGATATGTTTCAGCTATTTTTCTTCTACATTTAAAAGTAAATTTTGACATATTATAAAATGGGGAATTAAGAAAGTAAACTTGCCTTGAACCATAAACTAAAATTGCCAAGATACATGCACTTAAAATTGTCATGGTTCATACAAAAAATATTCATGGTCAAAGTACTGGAATTGCCATGGTCAAAATACTAATATTGTCATGATCTATAAACTTAAATTGCCACATGGCAACTTTAGTGTAAACACTATGAAAAGTAGAGTGTAAACATCATGGTAACTTTGGCAAAAAAATCGTCGAAACATATCAAAACGGGATCTAGTTTTGAAGATCTCGTCGAGATGAATTTAATGGTGAAACGGATTTTTAATTGAATTTTAATTAGGAGATAAAACATTTTTAAGCCGAAACCAAAAAGATTTCTGTTGATGTCATTTGTTTTGACGTGGCAAAATGAATGGTAATGGAGGATTTTGGGTCATGTTGCTTCGTGCCACACGTGTGGGCGTTATCATTTGGGTTTTTCTTTTGGGAAACATGCATAAGTCTTCCTTGGTGACGACCACCGGTAAACGGATCATGCAGTGACGCTTCCACCTCCTTTTTTTACGAGAAAGCCCTCATTGCCGACTTTATTGATCATCAAATAATGTGTACTACATCCGTCTTGGTTTAATTGTCCCCTTCGTATTTTATGTTAAATTTTGACCTTAGATATAACTAACAAAATATTAATCTATGTAACCAAAAATAATATCACTGAAAACTGTTCAAATAAAAATCCAACGATACAATATTTGGTGACATGCATTATAATTATTTTAGTTAAATCGATGGTCAAAGTTTGGCACAAAATACTGTGGGGACTAATAAACCAGGACAGATATAGTACATCATCTGTTAGTGATTTAGCAATAAAATCTGAGGGTGCATCCATCCACAAAAAAGGATTGTTTGCACGCCCTCGCTCAACTAGCTCATAAGCAACTACATTAGACTCTCTATTGCAATGCTCGGTAGTAACCTTTCCGAAATCTCCTTTTGGAAATCTCTCAACATCGCGCTTCGACCTTCATTTTAATTTTCTGCTAGAAGTAAAATAACTAACAATGAATGAAAACATCAAAATTGTTGCACCAATAGTAAATTGTTTTTCTTGATAAACACATCAACTATCAACATCAAAAAAACCACTTTCAAAAGAAAAGGAAATCCAAAGGAAATCAACAGACCCAACAACACATACTCATAGTACCTTCGTTGATGCCAAATCGAACGACATTGAGGTAGAAAGAGGCTGAAAAGACCTCATTCCGGCACGACATCATCAACACCTCCTCGACAATGCTGCCAGGAAACTAAAAACCAAAAGAAAAAATGACTTGCT
>NC_041383.1:270608215-270611801 GCF_002162155.2 Triticum dicoccoides | reverse complement strand
CAGATTGCGACAACTGGCGCACTGCATGCTCGCCACTTGTCGCAACTGGAAAGTTTTCCCATTTTCGCACATCCGTCTATTCAAAACGTTTTATCTCTTAAATCGTGTGTCCAAATTTTGAACCGTTTTCATCATTGGATTCCTCACATCGAGATCTTCAAAACTAGATCTCCTGTTGATAGGTTTTAACAAACTTTTTTTTCACTGAAAAACCAGACAAAAAAACCCGACAGAAAAACCAAACCGGAAGCACGTTTTTTCCCTTTCCAAAAGAGGCATGGCCGTGGCTCTCGCGAAAACACAACCGTGGCTCTGACGGAAGGAAAAAAGAACAGAAAACCGTGCCTCTCGGGGAAGCAAGATCGTGCCTCTCACGTAAGGAAATAAAACACACAAAAATACGTTTTCTTTTCCGTTTCTGAGAGGCACGGCCATGCCTCTCGCGAAAGCAAAACCGCGTCTTTCGCGGAAGAAAAAAAATGCGTATTTTTTTCGTTTCCAAGAGGTACGGCTCTGGGGAAGCAAAACCGTGCCTCTCGAGGAAGGGGGGAAAATAGAGAACATATTTTTTTCCGGTTCAAAGAGATATGGCCGTGCCAAGCAAAATCATGCCTCTCATGAAAGGAAAAAAAATATTTTTTACAAAGCTGAGTCATCTATTTTGAAACGGAGGGAGTATAGTCGTTGATCAAGAAAGTGTCGATGACGATAGAAAAGGAGAAATGGTTAGTCTCCAAGAATGGAACCGTCATGTCAAATCAACGCTACCCAATCTCCATCAACCAGCTAAAGTGGGTTTGTGCACGTATCATCAGGGTGCTGGTGTTGGCGGTGGTGAGTGGTGACCAAACTTAAATACCAGACCAGAATCACTACTAGTCGGCATGACAACCTGGCGTCCACCTACCATAAATAGGCGTTGGCAACAGACAAACGGGCCAGAGCATGAAGGATCAGAATGTCATTCTTTTTTGCATAAAATATTTCTGATTCATGAGTAGAGGAAGAAAGAAAAGACAGCAGAAAAGTTATGGGGCCATATCCAACATATAGTAGTATCCACGACCTAAAACACAGAACACATACAATCGTATAAAATTATTGTTCTAACTTAAAAATGACCAACACAGCCTCGCGAGTCTGAATTTCGCCCATGCATCACCATGAACTGAACTGCCAGCCAAACACTCGATCACCATGCAGAGGAAGAAGAGGATGATGAATGTCATGAATGTGTAGTAGAGGTTGCAGATATTACAATGTGTACCGCTAACTCCCTCTTTATCAGCAGCAGGGCCCTGAAACAAGCTAAGGTTTGGCATATAATCTTATTCTTCAATAATTGTCAGCAAGGCAGCCATAGCAAGTGCATTATTACTTACTCCTAGTACAGCATAGAGAGCTGGTTCAAGTAAACTTTGCCACATGTAATGATAATTAATAGTTTATGTTATACTGTTGGTACGATAAAAGCTGTGCAAACTGGTCGGTCCCTCCCACCCAGAGCATTGTTTGCTTGCAGAGCTCTAGGGTGTAAGATTCACCATGCAGGTGCCTTGGACTTCTCCACAAGAATGATCCTACCATTCCACTCAGTCTCGTCGCAAGCTCGGATTGCTGCATCAGCGTCCTCATCCTTCTCCAGGGATAAAAACCCAAAGCCTCGAGAATCTCCAGTTCTAAGAAAATTTGCAAATTAGGTTAACATCTAGCAAACCTACTTAAGTCTACATCTAGCAAACCTACTTAACAGAGTACAAATGTAGAATGATATTGCCTGGTTTTTTCAGTATACCAGAGTTATTTCATATATAAAATGTCCAAAAAAAAGCTCTTATCATATAGTAGTACAAAGTACGTTCTCTGCCAGCCTCATCATCAATTCAATTTCAACTATTATTAAAAGAGAAACCATCTAATATCCAACTATTATTTGACCATTTTAGTTCAATCGCAACGTAGTACAAACTACAGTCACAGTCAGTCCCATCAATCTAGCTTTCTCGTGGTTAATTAATTAGTGAAGGGGCAAACCAGCTAAAATCCAACCACCATCGATTGCTTATAGTTCATTCATAGCAGACTTCGCAGAACAAAATTTACCAATTATGCTCTTGCAAGCTGAAATATAAGTGTATGTATAGCATGCCTCAAATATAGTAGAAAAATAATTAGGGGTACTTTTTCTTAGATGTTTCCTTGATCCACATGCAGACAAAATACAACCTATATTTTCAAACGACAGTAGATGGAATCCTAAGTACTCTCCCTATATTTAAACACAATCCATCAAGTGTTAAAAATATGAGAGGGCCTTACAATCATGCAGCCCGTTTATGAGTTGTGTATCAGTCTGACAAGGTGTGCCTTGTCCATGGTTTCAAAAGGAGAAAAAATGCAAACTTGAGCCGCAATGGAGGAAGTGATGACAAACACTGTATTATAAACTAAAAGAGCCTGCTTGGTAAGCTACAATGAATTGGCTTGCCTATGTTTGGGGTAAGGCCAGTTGAGAGCAAACCAACAAACTGTGAGAGAAACCACATTGGAAATGTTGGAGCCAAACCAAATTCCATTGGTAGCACCCATTGGCATGGCAAAACTTGGCAAGGCTAACATTTCTAGTAAACCAAGCAGACTTGAAGAGTATCGCAGTGTCTCTCCATTCACAAACAAAGAAACAAGTAGGTACAAATAACTGCATGTGAAAGCGATTACCGTTTATCTCGGACAACCCGCACCCTTGTTACACGTCCAAACTTTGCAAATTTCTTCTCCAACTCTCGCTCTGTGGTGGCATAGCTAAAACCTGCAACAAACAGATTCCGCCCAGGCTTACCCAATCCAGTCTTCCTGTTGGCAGGTGGTGACCAACATCTTTTAGGAGAATGATGCCTTGCTGGAGGTGATCTGTGCCTTGGTGAATGCCTTCTTCTACAATGTAAAAATATATATATAATTAGTACCAACAACATTATAAAACAATAAAAGAAGTAAAACAAAGAAGTAACAAAACATAGATCTTCTACTTAAAGTTGCAGAGTCAGAAAACATGTGGTACTGTTGGTTTAAAACATGTTCATCCAAATTCAGATAACAAAAAGGTTGGAGGTTTACTCAGTGGTACACCAAAAAAATCACCTTGGAGATCTTCTATGGTGATTCCTAGAGTGTGGAGACCTTGATCGAGATCTACCATGCTCCCTTTTATGTCTAGAGGAATCAGTTTTCCTTGATGGTGACCTTGATTTTGATCTATCTCTCTTCCTTGTTGGGGAGTCCCTCTTTCTTGTTGGGGATTCCCTCCTCCTTGGAGAGGAATCTCTCTTTCTTGGCGAGTCTCTCCTTCTTGGAGAGGAATCCCTCCTTGTTGGGGAATCCCTCCTCCTTGGTGAGGAATCTCTCTTTCTTGGTGAGTCTCTCCTTCTTGGAGAGGAATCCCTCCTTGTTGGGGAATCCCTCCTCCTTGGTGAACCCCTCCTCTTGGGCGAGGCTCTTCTTTTAGGAGATGGAGATCTTCGCCGCGGTGACCCATGCCTCCTTTTAGGGGATGGAGATCTTCGCCGTGGTGACCCATGCCTCCTTT
>NC_041383.1:270595169-270608047 GCF_002162155.2 Triticum dicoccoides | reverse complement strand
CTCCTTTTAGGGGATGGAGATCTTTGTCGTGGTGACCCGTGTCTTCTTTTGGGGGATGGAGATCTTCTGCGAGGTGACCCATCTCTTCTTTTAGGGGATGCAGATCTTCGGCGTGGTGAACCATGTCTTCTTCTAGGGGAAGCTGATCTTCGTCGCGGTGACCCATCTCTTCTTTTAGGGGAAGCTGATCTTCGCTGCGGTGACCCATCTCTTCTTCCAGGGGATGTAGATCTTCGGCGCGGTGACCCATCTCCACGCCGAGATTGTGCTTTTCTTTCTGGAGAGTTATCCCGTGCATGTGGAGACAACTCATGTGAGGGAGCTCTTCTACGGTTGGTGTCATGGTTTTCAGGAGATCCAGGAGATCGGGACCGATGTCTTGCTGGTGGGCTTCGAGAGTCAGCCAAATTATCACCCTCTTTTGCATGATGTGGTGAGTCCAGTTTCTCAGATGAATGAGCATGAGGTGACCTTTCTACTGAAAGTGAGACCCTCCTGGCTGGTGATGGTGTGCCCTTCTCTAGTCCTGCAGACCTTTCAGGTGGAGAATCCCACTGATTGCCAGGCGTAGAAATGCCATTCTCGGTACCAGGATCTTCCTGCTCCATCCCATCCAAATAGGAAGGTGCAATTGCAGAGTTGAAGTTCTCATTGTCATGTTCATCATGAGGATTAGAATTCCCACCATTCATTTGATCATCCTCTGTCCCATTCACTTCATTGTGAAAAGTCTCATGTAACTTTCTGTTGTCCTTATTTCCCATCTGAGGCGCAGAAGAGTTTGGAATTTCATCATCATCATCATCACCGCTATTGCTAAATTGATAATCCCTACTGCTATTATCAGCTAACATAGAGTCACCAAGATAGGCATCAGAATGTGTAGTTTCTTGTTGAAAGTTTGATATATCATTACCACTGCTTTCATGAAGCTCTGGAGGAAGCACACCTTCAACCACTTCTGTATTCTGATGCACATCATAACCCGAAGAAGTGGTACGTACTTCACAGTCATCATTATGGTGAACTTTCCGTTCAGCTGCATCGTTTTGCATATCAGATTCTATATGCACATGATGTTCCTCGTCTTGCTTCAGGGGAGATGCTGGACTAGTTGAAGCGGATTTCATTGTATTGCACATGATCTGATCATTCATATAGGGTACAGAATCTGCAGACAAATATGAAATTTGATCGGCTGCGTCAACTAAAAGTCCATCATTCAGTGGTGGGGATTCAGGTTGTGTAATTCCTTCACCATGATAGTCCATGTGCTCCAACAAGCAACCATCTTGATCTCCAAATAAAGGACCAGGGTCTCCACAAGTCCCATCCAGACTTCTCTCAGGGGATATGTAATCCATCTGAATGTTGAATAAACAGCAAAAATGGAATAGTAAGAGTACATTACAAGAGAGAATTTTATAACAGAGAACTGAATAGATGATACGGCATACCATGCCCAGTTTATACAGTTGAGATACTGATAAAACCCTAAATTACCATGACAGGATAACATTTAAGTTCACACATAAAAGGTAGCAAACAGCAGAAGATAAATCAAAGCAGCAAAGTCGCCGATTTCCCACCTGATCTCTGTAGAGGATAGCCTCAGATTCATATCCACTAACATAAACAAAATGCGGACTTATTTGTGATGTGCCATTTACAATTAAAGAACTGAAACAATCACAGCATTACGTGTAACAAAAAAGAAAGTTGTCCTTAAGGAAAAACGATAGTGCAATCCGTTTGTGCAGACGTCCAGCATTTGCAAGTTGCAGGAGCAGGAAATGCAATAGAATGGAAGGACGGTGTGCTCGCAAGGGTGCATCATGAAGCATAAAAGACAACACTGCAACAGCGAAGTAAAACATCCAGTAAAAGACTGCCAGTGCTCCAAACACAATCCAGCGAGGCAACTGTATTTCGAGCAATTTTGCTAATTCAGCTGATGTGGCAACAATAGCAACAACCATGACCCATTCTTAGTACAGTTGTCACACCTGCACCCACTAGTGCCACGGTGGACCTGATCAGCCAATAGGAGGAGGAGGAACAAGTCATCGGGCCAAGTCAGCATCGGGACAGAGTGGCGAGAGGCTACTTTACCTGCCCCTGCGTGGGCGCGTGAGTCATGTGTGTGTATTGAGTTCTCTCTGTCGTCTACCTGTATCTGAACCTTCCTCTCATCCCAGTAAAGCTACTTTCCCCCTTCTCTGAATCTCTCCCCCATTCCCCTCGTGCGATCTGTTCGTGTGGATCGTCACAACTGGTAATCAGAGCCTCCTGCGATCCCGGCCAGAAATTTTCTTCCTCCCACTCCGCCGCGAGATCGATCTGTAACATCCACTGCTCTGGGTGTTGATTTGCTCCGGCAAATCGACACAAAATCCCAAGCAGGGTTAGATCGACCGAGCCGGACGGCACCCCCTTCCAAACCCTCCGCACAAACCAAGCATATCCTTCTCGCCATGCCCGAATCATCGGAGGAAATCAAGTCCATGCTCTCGTCCCTGCTCAACCGCTTCGACGAGAGCAAAATCGCAGGCGATAAGCAAACGGAGGCGCAGCTCGCCTTCAACAAGCAGGTCACCGTCGATCTCGCGCACCTGCGCCGGCAGGTGGATCTGACGCAGGCAGACGTCGACGAGGTTCGTCAGCAGAGCGACACCGTACCACCACCACCAGCGACCTCGCCGCACGGCCGACCACCAAGTACACCCCGGGGCGGCCCCCTCACCGGCTCCTCGGCGGCACCGACGGATCCACACGCGCCGCAACCCCGCCTCGTCAACAACGGCCCTCCTCTGCTTCAACTCCGACACGAAGGGGGGCGTGGGGACGGCCCACACCACGGGGACTTCCCTCCGGGCCACCACGACATGGAGATGCCATGGCCAGAGGAGTACTTCACCAAGCCTCCCAAGCATGATTTTCCAAAGTTCGACGGCTCCGCGCCGTACCTATGGATCGATCGCTGCGTCGCCTACTTCGAGCTGTACCGCGTGCCGCCACACAACTGGGTGACCACGGCGACGCTGTACATCGAAGGACAGGCAGCCCACTGGCTTCAGGCGTACCGTCAGGCTCATCGTGCTCTGGGCTGGGACGCTTTCTGCGCGGCGATCCGCGAAGAATTTGGGGCGGAGGAGTTCGAACTGGAGATGAATCAGCTGCTGCATCTGCGGCAAACCGGCACGGTGGCGGAGTATCGATCGGCCTTTGAAGCTCACATGTACCATCTACTCGCCCTCGATGCCTCGCTGAGCCCGCGCTTCTTCGTCACCCAGTTCCTCCTCGGATTACGGGACGATCTTCGCGCAGCGGTACGCCTTCAGGCTCCGACCAGCATCACGCGCGCCTCGGTGCTGGCTCGCATTCAGGAGGAAGAAAACGACGTGCGCCGCCCACGCCCTCGACCGATCCCAGCCGGGCGGCCCCCGCCTCTGCCCGCCGCGATTCCCCCGCGATCACCCGCAGCGGCAGCGGTGGCTCGACCGGCCAGCGACGAGTTCGCTCGCGAGCGTCAACTCCGCGACTTCCGGCGTGCCAACGGGCTCTGTTTCAAGTGCGGCGACAGATACTCCCGCGAGCATCGTTGCAAGCAACAGACGCAATTGCTCACCATCCAAGTGGGCGACTACGGCGAGGTGCTCACTGACGATGCCATGCACGCACTCGACCTGTTGGACGCACCGGAGCCGGCGCAACCTGCACCAGAGTGTTGCCTCATCTCCACTCATGCGGTCTCTGGCGGGGACTCACCGCGCACTATCCGCCTTCGCGCCATGGTGGGAAATCAGGTGATGCTGCTGCTCGTGGACTCAGGCAGCACACACAGCTTCATATCCCAGGCGTTCGCGGAACGGATCAAGGCCACTGGCATACCTCTGCCGCCCGTGGAAGTGCGTGTCGCCAATGGGGAGCGCCTGGTTTGCGACAGCATGATCCCGGCTGTCCAGTGGTGGTGCCAAGGACACACATTCAGTACGGACATGCGCCAGCTTGCGCTCGGGGCATACGACGGCGTGCTGGGCATGGACTGGCTCGAACAAAACAGCCCCATGAACTGTCACTGGCTGGACAAGACCATCTCCTTCGCGCACCAGGGCAAGACCGTCACACTGCAAGGTGTTCGACCCAAGGGCACAACTACCAACATCGCCTACATCGAGCCGGATCAGTTCGCCAAGTGGCACACCGGGAACGATATCTGGTACATGGCAGTCGTGGACTGGCGGGCGCCGAGCACGGACAAGGACAAACCACCTCCACCAGCAGTGCAAGCGGTCCTCGAGGACTTTGTCGACGTGTTTGGCGACCCCAAGAAACTGCCACCACACCGGCAGTATGATCATGCCGTCACCCTGGTGGAAGGCGCACCACCGGCGAACGGGCGGCCGTACCGGTACTCGCCGTTGCAAAAGGATGAGATCGAGCGCCAAGTCGACGAAATGCTGCAGTCCGGCGTCATCACCCACAGCGTGAGTCCCTTCGCGGCACCAGTTCTCCTCGTCAAGAAGAAGGACGGGACTTGGCGGTTCTGCATCGATTACAGGCGGCTCAACGACATCACCATCAAGAACCGGTTTCCCTTGCCGATCGTCGACGAACTGCTCGACGAACTGGCCGGCGCGGCTTACTTCTCCAAACTCGACCTCCGCGCCGGCTATCACCAAATCCGTATGCGAGAAGAAGACGAGCACAAGACCGCGTTTAAAACGCACCATGGCCACTTTCAGTTTCGAGTAATGCCGTTCGGCCTGACGAACGCACCGGCAACCTTCCAGTGCCTGATGAATGCAATCTTCGGCAAGCACGCGCGCAAGTTCGTCATCGTCTTCCTCGACGACATTCTGGTCTTCAGTGGCACCCTGGAAGAGCACGTCGAGCATCTGAGGCAAGTGTTTGAGCTCCTTCGTCAGCATGAATTGTTCGTCAAGGCCTCGAAGTGTTCCTTTGCGCAGGATAGCATTGAGTACCTGGGGCACATCATCTCCAAGGAAGGAGTGGCCACGGACGCCGACAAGACCCAGGCGATGCTGCAGTGGCCGGTGCCCACGACAGCCACTGAACTCCGCGGATTCCTCGGTTTAACTGGCTACTACAGAAAGTTTGTAGCACGCTATGGCATCATTGCCAAGCCGCTCACCAACTTACTGACGAAGAAGGGCTTCACCTGGTCTGAACAAGCACAAACGGCATTCGATCTGCTCAAGCGCGCCATGGCAAGCACACTTGTTCTCGCTCTGCCGGACTTTGACAAGCCGTTCGTAGTCGAGACAGACGCATGTGACACTGGCATCGGCGCGGTGCTCGTCCAGGAGGGTCATCCGGTGGCATATTTCAGCAAGGCACTGGGTGTTCGGAATCAAAAACTGTCTGCATATGAGAAAGAGTTTCTTGCAGTGATAATGGCCGTGGAGAAGTGGCGTGCTTATCTTCAGCGCGGGCCATTCACCATCCTTACAGATCACAAAAGCCTGTCCAATTTGGGGGACCAACAACTGGAGACAGATCTGCAACGCAAGGCTATGTCCAAACTAGTGGGGTTGCAGTTCACATTTCAGTACCGAAGAGGAGCAGACAACGGGGCAGCAGACGCTCTGTCGCGGGTGGGCGCTGCACTGAGCGTGGCTGCGCTCTCCCTCTGCCAGCCAGTTTGGGTGCAAGAGGTCGCCAATTCTTACGCGACGGATGCCACAGCGCAAGAGATGCTCTCCCGCCTCGCCATCCACAGCCCAGACGAGGAGGGGTTCGAGCTGCACAAAGGATTGATTCGCCGCGGTGACAGGCTCTGGATCGGCAGCAACACGGCGCTCCGCACAAAGCTCATCAGTGCGTTCCATGACAGCGCGGTGGGGGGACACTCCGGCATCACCGCCATGCACCAGCGTGTCAAGAAGCTCTTCCTCTGGCCTGGGCAGAAGCGCGACATCGACGACTTCGTCAAGCAATGCCTGGTGTGCCAGCAGGCGAAGCACGAGCACTGCCGGCCGCCTGGACAATTGGCTCCCTTGCCTGTTCCCACAGCACCCTGGCAGGAGCTCACGATGGACTTTGTCGAGGGGCTGCCGACCTCGGAAGGATACGACTCCATCATGGTGGTCGTCGATCGCCTTACCAAATTTGCACACTTCATCCCCCTCCGTCACCCATTCAACGCCACCAAGGTGGCACGAGCATTCTGGGACAACGTCGTCAAGCTCCACGGCGTGCCAAATTCGATCGTCTCCGACCGCGATCGCGTCTTCACCAGCGCGCTCTGGCGCGAGCTGTTTGCGGCCACCGGCACCAAGCTGTTGTACTCTACGGCTTACCACCCGCAGACGGACGGCCAAAGCGAGCGGGTCAACCAATGCATGGAGATGTACCTGCGCTGTGCGATCCACGACGACCCCAGTCGCTGGCGCCGGTGGCTTCCAGCCGCGGAATTCTGGTACAATTCCTCCTTCCACGCCTCCCTTAACTGCACCCCGTTCAAAGCTCTGTATGGCACCGAGCCCAATTTGGGGGCCACAGCACTCTGGGACGACAAGCCGGCGCCGGTCCTCGACAACGAGCAGTGGGACTGGGGCGCGCACACCGCCCGTCTTCGTCAGCAACTGCTGCGAGCTCAGCAACGCTTCAAGAAGAAGGCGGATCGCCATCGCACGGAACGAAGCTTTCAGGTGGGCGAGGACGTGCTGCTGAAGCTTCAGCCGTACGCGCAGTCCTCCGTCGTCAATCGACCCTGCGCCAAGCTGGCCTACAAATTCTTCGGGCCATTCAAGGTGGAGGCCAAGATCAGGACCCTCGCCTACAAATTGATGCTGCCACCGGACAGTCGCATCCACAACGTCTTCCACGTCTCCCAACTGAAGCCGTACACGCCCAACTACACGCCGGTCTTCGCTGAGCTGCCCAAGCCACCGGACCTGACTCTGGTGGAGACGGCGCCCGTGGAGATCATCGACAGACGCATGGTGAAGCGCGGCGACGCAGCTCTGATTCAAGTTCAGGTGCGCTGGAACTCCGCTTCACCAGCAGCCGTGACATGGGAGGATTTCGAGACGCTCAAGCTTCGTTTCCCGGCCGCCGCCATCTGGAGAGAGCCGGCCGGAGCGCCAGGTGACGCTCCTGCTGATGGAGGGGGAAATGTCACACCTGCACCCACTAGTGCCACGGTGGACCTGATCAGCCAATAGGAGGAGGAGGAACAAGTCATCGGGCCAAGTCAGCATCGGGACAGAGTGGCGAGAGGCTACTTTACCTGCCCCTGCGTGGGCGCGTGAGTCATGTGTGTGTATTGAGTTCTCTCTGTCGTCTACCTGTATCTGAACCTTCCTCTCATCCCAGTAAAGCTACTTTCCCCCTTCTCTGAATCTCTCCCCCATTCCCCTCGTGCGATCTGTTCGTGTGGATCGTCACAACAGTTCTTAAGGACAAGGCATTCGTAATACTGAACTGTGTCAGTCTATTTATTAGCTAATCAGAACCAAACAAACGAAGTGAAATCTTTCCAGAGATTTCAAATTTCTCTTCTGACGACTTATATACATAATTTACACGAACAATTCTCAACCGCTTAGACCCTGGCGAAACTGAATTTCCATATTTGAAAGGCAGGGCTGCTACTTATGGTTCATCAAACTGGCTAACACAAGAAAAGGACCATTTATAAAAACAACCAATTTTGACACTTCAGAGCAACAACATGCTCCTAAGTTGTTAAACAAACATTTACCGTAACAAGTGCAATATGTTAATACAGCTCTTACGACAAGGCAACAGTGCCACCTAGCCCTCTACTGGCACACCCCTAAAACACTACTACTAGCTGAAGTGACAAACCGATATTACAAGGAAACGAATAACAAAGCCCACGATCAAATCGACAAGTTCTAACCTGATACCTCGTCCAGATCCGCATTACGCTTTCACGTCCATTGAGCACATAAAACGGAAACTTAACCGCGTGGAATTATGACCGCACAAACCGTACTAATTTCGGCGTGTAATACACAAACAAGCAGCATCGGAGCCACTGCTGCATCTAGGCTCTTGGATCCCACTTCCAGGCAAACGCAATTTCAAATTGACTGATCCCCGTAAAAACCGCATCTAGGACTAGGATTTACCCGCACAAACCCCAAATTACGACAATCGCGCCAGGAAAAAAAATCGAAGCAAACCCTAAGGGAAATGCGGTGTCGTGTACCGATCTGTGCAGCCAGACTCCCCGCCCCCATCACCAACTAGAATTCCGACCCCAAATATGAGGGGTAAATTGGGGAGAGAAACCACCGAGAGCAGAACCCTCACCTACGAAAGACGCCACGGAGGCAGCCACTTCTGCAGTGGGAGTCCTTCCCTTGCTCCGATGCCCCTTACCCCGGCCCGTGAGAGAAAATTCTCTCCTCTCTCTCCCCCTCCTCCCCCTCCTCCACCCTTGGAGAGAGAAGGGAAGAAGAAGCAATGGATTGAGATTTTTGGGAGGCCGTACGAAATGGAGGGCTCGTGGGGCGTAAGTAGCGTGTGTGGGTACGCTCACCCCCGCGCGGGTTCGCGCAAGGCGTGGGAACCGAGGATCGGGGCCCACCTTGCCCGCGGGCCACGTGTGGAGCCGATGCGGGCGGGTTTGTTGAGGACGGTAACCTAACCGGTGTCTGGACCCCATCATCGCCGCGTCATATTGGGCCGGGACGAGGGCCGGAGACTAAATTTGTGCACCACTATCTCTAAGAAAAACCCCTCAAAAAAATGTAAAAAGAAAAGGCTAATTGTCCGAACTAGTCTAAAAATAATAATTGTCCGAACTAGTCTTAAAAAAAACTAATTGTCATAAGTAGTTTTCCGTCAAGTTAGGGTTCTAGCCCCCTCTGTCGGCGTTGAGGCCACCTTGTACCTCGGCTCCCCCCTCCTCCGTTGACTCTCTCGGGATGCAATCGAGGCAATCTTGTATTGTTGCCCGGCCTTGGTAGTTGCGGAGATCGTGGGGTTTCTTGCTATGGTTATCCCTGGTGCAATCGGATCGTAGTTTGGGCAAAAGAAGATGGCGTCTGGTGGCTCTGCTAGTTCGTTTGTTGTTGACCACGATCTAGAGAAGATGATGTCGGAGTTGGGCCTGCGAGAGGAGCATTTGAATGTCGTGGTTTTTTAGGAAGAGGTCCCAACACAAGAACAACCTATTAGGTGGATGGCCCTAGCTAGGGTTCACAAAGAAGGGAAAATCGATCACTATTTGTTCTTTAGGAACATGAGATCGGCATATGGTATTTCGCGCAAGAGGCTCGCATCCGCCCTCTCAAGCAGAATATTTTTACCCCTCTATTTTTTTGCTTAGGGGTCTGGGAGAAGGTTATGGATGGAGGTCCATGGGTGTTTTGTGGTGACGGTGTTGATCACCCCCTATGATGGCTTCACCAAAATGTCGTCAATCGAACTCAATCATCTACATATATGGTTACAAATGCACGACATTCCTGATGGCTATGCTCCTCTTGTTGAATCACTGGTTCTCCTCCTAGTGATCATCAAGATCAGAGCTACGATACATCTCCTAGATTGTTCGAACATGGGTTAAAACACCCCGATTACTCCACGCACGCGACAACGGATTTTACCCAAGTTCAGGCCACCATAGTGGTGTAACACCCTACTCGTGCTTTAGTGTGTTCTTCTGTACATTTATCCGCCCTTACAAAAGCTCATATCGTCTCCTTTTATACCCTCTCGAACTTCGAAGAGGGGACCAACACCGATAAGTGAAGTAAGGTTGTTTGGGCCCATTTATTTCATCAGGCCCTTTCTGATTGTGAACGTTGCAAGAAAATCAAAAAAAATCCTACGAAACACCCAAGATCTAATTTAGGAGATGCATAGCTACGAGAGGGGAGTGTGTCTACATATCCTTGTAGACCGAAAGCGGAAGCGTATATAACACGATTGATGTAGTCGTACTCTTCGTGATCCAATCACGACCCAATCCGATATATCGTCGAATGGACGGCACCTCCGCGTTCAGCACACGTGCAACTCGATGACGTCTCCTCCTTCTTGATCCAGCAAGCAAGAGAGGAGAAGTAGATGGGATCTCAACCAGCATGACGACATGGTGGAGATGGTGGTGGTGCAATGCCGGCAGGGCTTCGCCAAACGCTGCCGGAACCAATCGTGATGTCCGCGATCTCATCTGGGACTCCGAACAACATTCGGTTACCAATGCACATATCCCAATACTACTCTAGTGTCATCAAACATTAAGAACGCGTACCCTATGGGTTCGAGAATCATGTAGACATGACCGAGACACCTCTCCGGTCAGTAACCAATGGCGGGACCTGGATGCCCATATTGGTTCCTACATATTCCACGAAGATCTTTATCAGTTGAACCACGATGTCAAGGATTCGGTCAATCATGTATGCAATTCCCTTTGTCCAGTGATATGTTACTTGCCCGAGATTCAATAGTCGGTATCTCCATACCTAGTTAAATCTAATCACTGGCAAGTCTCTTTGCTCGTTCTGTAATACAAGATCCCATGACTAAACTCATTAGTCACATGCTCGCAAGCTTCTTATGATGTTGTATTACCGAGAGGTCCCAGAGATATCTCTCCGTCATACGGAGTGACAAATGGCAATCTCGATCCATGCCAACCCAACAGACACCTTCGGAGATACCTATAGAGCATCTTTATGATCACCCAGTTACGAAGTGACGTTTGATAGCACACAAGGTATTCCTTCGGTATCCGGGAGTTGCATGATCTCGTGGTCGAAGAAACAAATACTTGACATGAAGAAAGCTATAGCAAATAACTTAAACGATCTGATGCTAAGCTTATGGTTGGGTCTTGTCCATCACATCATTCTCCTAATGATGTGATCCCGTTATCAAATGACAACTCATGTCTATGGTTAGGAAACCTTAACCATCTTTGATCAACAAGCTAGTCTAGTAGAGGCTTACCAGGGACACAGTGTAGTTTATGTATTCGCACATGTATTTAAGTTTCTGATCAATACAATTCTAGCATGAATAAAAACATTTATCATGAACGGGAAATATGATAATAACTATTTTGTAATTGCCTCTAGGGCTTCCAACAGTCTCCCACTTGCACTAGAGTCAATAATCTAGTTCACATCTCCATGTGATTAACACCCAATCAATTCTGGGGTTTGATCATGTTTTGCTTGTGAGAGAGGTTTTAGTCAACGGGTCTGCAACATTCAGATCCGTGTGTACTTTGCAAATCTTTATGTCATACTGTAGATGCTACTACAACGCCAACTTGGAGATATTCCAAATGACTGCTCTACTGTACATATCTGGTTTGCGACTCAGAGTCATCAGGATCGGTGTCAAAGCTTGCATCGATGTAACCCTTTACGATGAACTCTTTATCACCTCCATAACAGGGAAACATTTCCTTAGTCCTCTTTAGGCACCTAAGGATAATTTTGACCGTTGTCCATTGATCCACTCTTGATCACTTTGTACCCCCTTGCCAGACTCATGGCAAGGCACACATCAGGTCTGGTACACAACATGTCATACAATATAGAGCCTATGGCTGAAGCATAGGGGCTGACTTTCATCCATTCTCTTTCTTCTGCCATGGTCGAGCCTTGATACTTACTCAACTTCACACCTTACATTACAGAAAGAAATCCTTCTTTGTCTGATCCATTTTGAACTCCTTCAAAATCTTGTCAAGGTATGTGCTCTATGAAAATTTTATCATGCGACTTGATCTATCTCTATAGATCTTGATGCCTAATATGTAAGCAGCTTCATCCAAGTATTCCTTTGAAAAACTCCTTTCAAACAACCCCTTATGCTTTCCAGAAATTCTACATCATTTCCAATCATCAATATGTCACCCACATATACTATCAGAAATGCTATAGAGCTCCCACTCACTTTCTTGTAAATACAAGTTTCTTCATAAACTTTGTATAAATCCAAAAGCTTTAATCACCACATCAAAGCGTATATTCCAACTCCGAGATGATTGCACCAGTCCATAGATGGATCGCTGGAGCTTGCATACCTTTTTAGCATCCTTAGGATCCATAAAATCTTTAGGTTGCATCATATACAACTCTTCCTTAAGGAAAGCGGTTTTCATATCCATCTGCCAGATTTCATAATTAAAAATGCAACAATTGCTAACATAATTTTAACAGACTTAAGCATCGCTACGGGTGAGAAAATATCATCGTACTCAACCCCTTGAACTTGTCGGAAACCCTTTGCGACAAGTCGAGCTTTATAGACGGTGACATTACCATGAGTGTTTGTCTTTTTCATAAAGATCCATTTATTCTCAATGGCTTACCGATCATCAGGCAAGTCCACCAAAGTCCATACTTTGTTCTCATACATGGATCCTATCTCGGATATCATGGCCTCTAGATATTTGTTGGAATCCGAGCTCATCATTGCTTCTTCATAGTTCGTAGGTTTGCTGTTGTCTAACAACATGACTTCCAGGCAGGATTACCGTACCACACTCGTGCGAAACGTACTCTGGTCGACTGATACGTCCATTTTGCATCATGCTTTTATATCGATATTTATTGCATTATGGGCTGTTACTTCACATTATGTCACAATACTTATGTCTTTTCTCTCTTATTTTACAAGGTTTACATGAAGAGGGAGAATGCCGGCTGCTGGAATTCTGGCTGGAAAAGGAGCAAACATTAGAGACCTATTCTGCACAACTCCAAAAGTCCTGAAACTCCACGAAAGTCAGTTTTGGAATATATTAAAATATTGGGTGAAGAAAGCACCAGAGCGGGGCCACCCACTGTCCACGAGGGTGGGGGCGCACCCTACCCCCTTGGGCGTGCCCCCTGCCTCGTGGGCCACCTAGAAGC
>NC_041383.1:270556413-270594643 GCF_002162155.2 Triticum dicoccoides | reverse complement strand
ATGGTGTCTTTTGCCCTGAAAAAATCATAAGGAAGCTTTCAGGACGAAGTGCCGCCGTCTCGAGGCGGAACCAATCTAGGGCTCCGGCGGAGCTATTTTGCTGGGGAAACATCCCTCCGAGAGGGGGAAATCATCGCCATCGTCATCACCATCAATCCTCTCATCGAGAGGGGGTTAATCTCCAACAACATCTTCACTAGCACCATCTCCTCTCAAACCCTAGTTCATCTCTTGTATCCGATCTTTGTCTCAAAACCTCAGATTGGTACCTGCGGGTTGCTAGTAGTGTTGATTACTCCTTGTAGTTGATGCTAGTTGGTTTATTCGGTGGAATATCAGATGTTCAGATCCTTTATGCATATTAATACCCCTCTGATTATGAACATGAATATGATTTATGAGTAGTTACGTTTGTTCCTGAGGACATGGGATAAGTCTTGTTATAAGTAGTCATGTGAATTTGGTATTCGTTTGATATTTTGATGAGATGTATGTTGTCTCTACTCCAGTGGTGTTATGTGAACGTCGACTACATGACACTTTGATAACTCACAAGTATAGGGGATCGCAACAGTTTTTGAGGGTAGAGTATTCAACCCAAATTTATTGATTCGACACAAGGGGAGCCAAAGAATATTCTCAAGTATTAGCAGTTGAGTTGTCAATTCAACCACACCTGGATAACTTAGTATCTGTAGCAAAGTATTTAGTAGCAAAGTAATATGGAACTAACGGTAATAGTGATAAAAGTAACGGTAGCAGTTTTGTAATGATGGTAACAGTAGCAACGATAAAGTAACTAAGCAAAGCACAATATGTGAAAAGCTCGTAGGCATTGGATCAGTGATGGATAATTATGTCAGATGCGATTCCTCGTGTAATAGTTATAACCTAGGGTGACACAGAACTAGCTCCAGTTCATCAATGTAATGTAGGCATGTATTCCGAATATAGTCATACGTGCTTATGGAAAAGAACTTGCATGACATCTTTTGTCGTACCCTCCCGTGGCAGCGGGGTCCTAGTGTAAACTAAGGGATATTAAGGCCTCCTTTTAACAGAGTACCGGACCAAAGCATTAGCACTTAGTGAATACATGAACTCCTCAAACTACGGTCATCACCGAGAAGTATCCCGATTATTGTCACTTCGGGGTTGTCGAATCATAACACATAATAGGTGACTATAGACTTGCAAGATAGGATCAAGAACTCACATATATTCATGAAAACATAATAGGTTCAGATCTGAAATCACGGCACTCGTGCCCTAGTGACAAGCATTAAGCATAGCAATGTCATAGCAACATCAATCTCGGAACATAGTGGATACTAGGGATCAAACCCTAACAAAACTAACTTGATTACATGGTAAATCTCATCCAGCCCATCACCGTCCAGCAAGCCTACGATGGAATTACTCACGCACGGCGGTGAGCATCATGAAATTGGTGATGGAGGATGGTTGATGATGACGACGGCGATGAACCCCCCTCTCCGGAGTCCCGAATGGACTCCAGATCAGCCCTCCCGAGAGAGATTAGAGCTTGGCGGCGGCTACGTATCGTAAAACGCGATGAAACTTTCTCTCTGATTTTTTTCTTCGTGAAAGCAAATATATGGAGTTGGAGTTGAGGTCAGTGGACATCCAGGGGGCCCACGAGGCAGGGGGCGCCCAGGGGGAGGGGGGCGCCCCCCACCCTCGTGGATAGGGTGTGGGCCCCCTGGCCTTGATTCTTTTGCCAGTATTTTTTATATTTTCCAAAAATAATCTCCGTGGATTTTCAGGTCATTCCGAGAACTTTTGTTTCTGCACAAAAATAACACCATGGCAGTTCTGCTGAAAACAGCGTTAGTCCGGGTTAGTTTCATTCAAATCATGCAAGTTAGAGTCCAAAACAAGGGCAAAAGTGTTTGGAAAAGTAGATACGATGGATACATATCAACTCCCCCAATCTTAAACCTTTGCTTGTCCTCAACCAATTCAGTTGACAAACTGAAAGTGATAAAGAAAAAAATTTACAAACTCTGTTTGCTCTTGTTGTTGGAAATATGTAAAGCCAACATTCAAGTTTTCAGCAAAGATTATGAACTAACCATATTCACAATAACACTTAGGTCTCATGTTTACTCATCTCAATGGCATAATCAACTAGCGAGCAATAATAATAAAACTCAGATGACAACACTTTCTCAAAACAATAATAATATGATATAACAAGATGGTATCTCGCTAGCCCTTTCTGAGACCGCAAAACATAAATGCAGAGCACCTATAAAGATCAAGGACTGACTAAACATTGTAACTCATGGTAAAAGAGATCCAGTCAAGTCATACCCAATATAAACTAATAGTAATGCATGCAAATGACAGTGTGTTCTCCAGCGGGTGCTTTTTAATAAGAGGGTGATGACTCAACACAAAAGTAAATAGATAGGCCCTTCGCAGAGGGAAGTAGGGATTTGTAGAGGTGCCAGAGCTCGATTTTAAAATAGAGATAAATAACATTTTGAGCGGTATACTTTCACTGTCAACATAACAACTATGAGATCTCGATATCTTCCCTGCTACACACATTATAGGCGGTTCCCAAACAAAATGGTAAAGTTTATACTTCCGCACCACCAACAAGCATCAATCCATGGCTTGCCCGAAACAACGGGTGCCTCCAACTAGCAACAATCCTGGGGGAGTTTTGTTTAATTATCTTGATTTGCTTTGATCTTTTTGATCTTGGGACTGGGCATCCCAGTTACCAGCCATTTTCTTGTGAACGAGGAGCGGAGTCCACTCCTCTTGAGAATAACCCACCTAGCATGGAAGATACAGAGAACCCTAGTTGATACATGAGCTGCTTGATACGTCTCCGTCGTATCTACTTTTCCAAATACGTTTGCCCTTGTTTTGGACTCTAACTTGTATGATTTGAATGGAACTAACCCGAACTGACGCTGTTTCAGCAGAATTGCCATGGTGTTGTTTTATGTGCAGAAAATAAAAGTTCTTGGAATGACCTGAAACTCTACGGAACACCTTAGAAAAAACAATAAAAAATCCTCGCAAAAGGTGAAGACCAGGGGGCCCACACCCTGTCCACGAGGGTGGGGGCGCCCCCCCTGGGCGTGCCCCCTACCTCGTGGGCCCCCTGGTGGCCCTCCGACGCCAACTCCAACTCCATATATTGGCTTTCGGGGAGAAAAAAATCAGAGAGAAGAAATCATCGCGTTTTACGATACGGAGCCGCTGCCAAGCCCTAATCTCTCTCGGGAGGGTTGATCTGGAGTCCATGCGGGGCTCCGGAGAGGGGGATTCGTCGTCGTCGTCATCATCAACCATCCTCCATCACCAATTTCATGATGCTCACCGCCGTGCGTGAGTAACTGCATCGTAGGCTTGCTGGACGGTGATGGGTTGGATGAGATTTATCATGTAATCGAGTTAGTTTTGTTAGGGTTTGATCCCTAGTAACCATTATGTTCTGAGATTGATGTTGCTATGACTTTGCTATGCTTAATGCTTGTCACTAGGGCCCGAGTGCCATGATTTCAGATCTGAACCTATTATGTTTTCATGAATATATGTGTGTTCTTGATCCTATCTTGCAAGTCTATAGTCACCTACTATGTGTTATGATCCGGCAACCCCGAAGTGACAATAATCGGGACCACTCCTGGTGATGACCATAGTTTGAGGAGTTCATGTATTCACTATGTGCTAATGCTTTGTTCCGGTTCTCTATTAAAAGCAGGCCTTAATATCCCTTAGTTTCCAATAGGACCCCACTGCCACGGGAGGGTAGGACAAAAGATGTCATGCAAGTTCTTTTCCATAAGCACGTATGACTATATATAGAATACATGCCTACATTACATTGATGAACTGAAACTAGTTCTGTGTCACCCTATGTTATGACTGTTACATGACGAACCACATCCGGCATAATTATCCATCACTAATCCGGTGCCTACGAGTTTTCCATATACTGGTTCTCGCTTATTTACTTTTCTGTTGCTACTGTTACAATCACTACAAAATACCAAAAACATTACTTTTGCTGTCTTTACTTTTGTTACCGTTACCAATACTATCATATTACTTTGCTACTAAACACTTTGCTGCAGATACTAAGTTTCCAGGTGTGGTTGAATTGACAACTCAGCTGCTAATACTTGAGAATATTCTTTGGCTCCCCTTGTGTCGAATCAATAAATTTGGGTCGAATACTCTACCCTCGAAAACTGTTGCGATCCCCTATACTTGTGGGTTATCAAGACCTTTTTCTGGCGCTGTTGCCGGGGAGCATAGCTCTATTCTTTGAGTCACTTGGGATTTATATCTGCTGGACACTATGAAGAACTTGAAAGATGATCGAACTACTATTTTGCCCTCAACTATGAGGGGAGGTAAAGAATTGCCATCTAGCCTTGCACTAGATTCTCCTTCTGTTATAAGTAAGCTCGCGACACCTAAACCTGCTACTGCTATGAATTCTGATATGTCGTTCTGCTATGCATGATATGTATGATGAAACTACTTCTATGCTTGATACTACTGTGCCCCTTGGTGAATTTCTTGATGAGCAAATTGCTAGGTCTAGAGAAAGAGAAATTATTGCACCTGAATACGATGATGTTAGTGATGATGAAAATATGCATGCTATTCCTGAGGGTTATCTTTTTGATGCAGAATCTTCTGCAGCTATTCTTGCTTGCCAGGATAGATATGAACTTAAGAGGTTGCTAGTTAGATGGAGTAAAAAATCTTTTAGAGATAGAATGAGACCCGACCCTGCTTTTGCTACTTCACCTATTTGTGTTCCCGATACAGATTATTATGTTTTTTCTGTTGATCTATATATAATTACTTTGGTTGAATCTGGTCCTTTTTATGGCTATGAATCTGAAACTGTTGTGGCACATCTTACTAAGTTAAATGATATAGTTGCCCTGTTTACTAATAATGAGAGATCGTGCTACCTTTATTTACTCAAAATATTTCCATTCTCATTAAAGGGTGATGCTAAGATATGGTTTAATTCTCTCGATCCTGGTTGTGTGCAAAGTCCCTAGGATATGATTTATTACTTCTCTGCTAAATATTTCCCTGCTCATAAGAAACAAGCTACCTTGAGGGAAATATACAAATTTGTGCAAATTGAAGAAGAGAGTCTCCCACAAGCTTGGGGGAGGCTTCTCAAATTACTTAATGCTTTGCCTGATCATCCTCTTAAGAAACCTGAAATATTTGATATCTTTTATAATGGACTAACTGATGCTTCCAGAGATTACCTGGATAGTTGTGCCGGTTCTTTTTTTAGGGAAAGAACACCGGATGAAGCTGAAATTCTATTGAATAATATGTTGGCAAATGAAAATAATTGGGCACCTCCTGAGCCACCTCCTGAGCCAGCTCCAGAGCCAATTATTGAACCTATTCCTAAACCAACTCCGAAGAAGAGAGGTGTTCTATTTCTCAGTCCCGAAGATATGCAAGAGGCAAAGAAATCTATGAAAGAAAAAGGTATTAAAGCTGAAGATGTTAAGAATTTACCTCCTATTGAAGAAATACATGGTCTTAATTTACCGCCTGTTGAAGAAGTATATGATCTCAATTACTTATTTACTGAAGAACCTCCCGATATCCCAACACAGGTAGTAAAGGTAAGTTCTCTCTATAGATATGATAAAGCTGAAGTCCCTCCTACTAAAATTGCTAGTCAGTGCTTGGATGAGTTTGATGACTTTATGTTTAAGCAAGATGACTTTAATGCTTATTTTGGTAGACAATTAAAATAGAATACCTTTATGATTAAACTCTTGGGTGATTATATGGCTGATATTAGAGGTGAACTTAAACTTGTTAGCAAACATGCTTCTATGGTCACCACTCAAGTAGAACAAGTACTTAAAGCTCAGAAAGAAGTGCTTGCTGAAATGAATAGTAAGAAAAGTGATTATGCTGTTAGAGTGGCTACTAGAACCGGTAGAATGACTCAGGAACCTTTGTATCCTGAAGGCCACCCTAAGAGAATCGAGCAAGATTCTCAGAGAAATATTATTGATGTACCTAGTTCTTCTAAGAGGAAGAAAAAGAAAAATGACAGGACTTTGCAAACTTCTAGTGAACCTATTGCTGAACCACCTGAGAATCCGAATGATACCTCTGTTTCTGATGCTGAAACACAATCAGGTGATGAACATGAACCTAGTGATAATGTTAATGATAATGTTCATGTTGATGCTCAACCTAGTAATGATAATGATGTAGAAGTTGAACCTGCCGTTGATCTTGATAACCCACAATCAAGGAATCAACGTTATGATAAAAGAGACTTAGTTGCTAGGAAACATGGTAAAGAAAGGGAACCATGGGTTCCGAAACCCATGCCTTTTCCTCCGAAACCATCCAAGAAAAAGGATGATGAGGATTTTGAGCGCTTTGCTGAAATGATTAGACCCATCTTTTTGCGTATGCGATTAACTGATGTGCTCAAAACAAATCCTTATGCTAAGTATATGAAGGATATCATTACTAATAAAAGAAAGATACCTGAAGCTGAAATTTCCACCATGCTTGCTAATTATACTTTTAAGGGTGGAATACCAAAGAAACTTGGAGATCCAGGAGTGCCTACTATACCATGCTCCATTAAGAGAAATTATGTTAAAACTGCTTTATGTGATCTTGGAGCCGGTGTTAGTGTTATGCCTCTCTCTTTATATCGTAGACTTGACTTGAATAAGTTGACACCTACTGAAATATCTTTGCAAATGGCTGATAAATCAACTGCTATACCTGTCGGTATTTGTGAGGATGTGCCTGTTGTGGTTGCAAATGCTACTATTTTAACGGACTTTGTTATTCTTGATATTCCCGAGGATGATAGTATGTCTATTATTCTTGGAAGACCTTTCCTTAATACTGCAGGGGCTGTTATTGATTGCACCAAAGGCAATGTCACTTCTCATGTTAATGGCAATGAGCACATGGTACACTTTCCGAGAAAACAACCTCAAGTTTATAGTATCAACTCTATTCGAAAAATTCCATCGATTATATTTGGAGGTTTTGAATTCCCTCTCCCTACTGTCAAGAAAAAGTATGATATTCTTATTGTTGGGGATTTTCATATCCCCGTTGAGGTAACTTAGTGTTATTCAAAATTTCTCCGGTTCCGTGATTATTCGAAATGAGTTTGTTAACAAGACTTGATCAACCTTGTTAGTGGGTTCATTTTGATGATCACGAGATGGATGAAACTAGAAGCACAACCTTCTGTACCCTCTTTATATTTTCTGTTATTTAGTAGAAATAAAGTAAAATAGTATTTTTTTTCTATCTGTCTCCTGACTTATCCGTGCAATATAAAAATATCCCGAAAATAGAAGTCCTCAGAATGCCATGCCAATTTAATATGATTTTTTCAGGAATATTTGAGAATTTACTGTGCAAAAATTACCACGGGGGGAGCTGCCACCTGGTCACGAGGGTGGAGGGCGCGCCCTACCCCCCTGGGCGCGCCCCCTGCCTCGTGGGCCCACGGTGGCCCTCCTCCACTTATTACTGCACCCATCTTCTTCCTCTGCTTCCCACAAACACGAAAAACCAACTCAAGCACGAGTTCCAGCCCCCGTTGCTGTGATTTTCGATCTCCTTGCTCAAAGCACCTCTTGCAAAACTGCTTGGGGAGATTGTTCCTTGGTATGTGATTCCTCCATTGGTCCAATTAGTTTTTGTTCTAGTGCTTTATTCATTGCAAATTTGTGCTGCATAGGTGACCATGTTCTTGAGCTTGCATGTCAAATTTATATGGTTCCAATTAGTTCCAATGCTTTATATAGGCTCTAGGCACTTGTGGGAGTTGTTACTATCAATTTTATTGAAGTTGTTTCACTTTTATTTGAAGTTACTAAAAATTTCAGATTGTTTCAAAAATAATGAAGAAAATTTTGAGGGGCTCGTTGAGCCGAAGCTCGAAGGAAAAACAAAAGGAAGAAGAGCAGAAGCCCAAATTTAATTTGCCTCGCACTGCGGAGGTCTGGCCGTGTGAATGGCCTTCCGATGAACTCTTGAGGAGAGCCGGGATTTATGAGGATTTCTATTTATTGATTGAGAACGCCGGCCTCACCAACTTCCTCCACGACCAACGTCATCAGTATCTTTTACTCACAAATACTTTTGTGCAAAACTTCTACTTTTTCCCTAAGAAATCACCTCCAACCGTAGAGTTCCATTTATATGACGTTGTTAAAGAGATGACATTAGCTGAATTCTGCGAGGTCTGCAGAATACCCTTTGAGGGCACCTTAGATGAACCCCACCGTAACGAAGTAGAAGCTTTTATTAACACTATCACTGTGGGAGAAACCAGGAAGGTTTCTGATGCAAGGATCACTAGCATACATTTTCCTGTTTTACGCTACTTTGCCTTATTTGCTAGTCGTTGCTTGATTGGACGCGGGAACTGTGGGAACCTTAGTATTCCTAATTATTTTGCTCCATGGTTTATACCGCAATAACTCTGTTAGTATGGGTGTAATTGTTGCTAGACGGTTAAGTCTGAACCGTACTAAGGGCCCCATCTTTGGAGGCATTTATGCTTCACGCCTAGCTGAACATTTTGAAATACCTATTAGGCATGAGGAGGAAGAAGAAACAATGCTGCCTCGTGTTTATTTAGATTATAAGAGTATGATAGCGCATGACTTTCTTGTTAAGAGTAGCGAAGGGGAGCTCAAATATAAATTATACTTTGATAAACATCACCCTGAAACTATTACTTTGCCTGCTCCTTCTTTGTTTAACTTGTCTGCAGAACCTCACATCGTTTCGTGGTCGGCTGCTCAAGCCTATCGGAATCCTGCACCAGTCCCGGAGCCGAAGCCACAAGATGAGCCCCCACGACTATCTGTTTATTCTTGGGATCCAGAGGAGGCTGCCAGCCAGTGGTAGTCGGAGCCTTCTTCATCGCAGTATGACCCCAGCTTCACCTACGGGTATCCGCCAGGCTATCCCTGGCAATAGACCAACTTAGGCCAAAAGCCTAAGCTTGGGGGAGTACGTATTTCCCACCGACATTACATTCATGTTCACACACTCATTACTATCTGTCGGTGCTCATACTCTTTCACTATAATATCCATGCTAGTTTATTTTCTTTTTCCTGCTTTCTTCTTGTGTGTTTGATAAACCTTAAGAAAAAACAAAAAAAATTAGTAGTAGTTTATTTCCTTGCTGTAGTAATTAAAAAGAAAACCCAAAAATATTTCCCGTTCTTCTTTTGCTTGTTGGGAGCTTTCCCGTGTAAATAGTTTTTATTTCTTTTCCTTTCTTTGGGGGTCGAGAAGACTATATTGAAAATGCTTAGTGGCTCTTATATGCATGATTGTTTATTTAACTTAGAGCCCATATTACTTTTCTTCTCTCTTGAGTTGAATGCTTGTAGATTCCAGTTTAGTCCAATGCACGTGCACTCTTATTATTATACACACCGTTCGGTCGTGCAAGTGAAAGGCAATAATGATGATTTATGATGGACTTATTGGGATGAGAAAAGCTGGTATGAACTCGACCTCTCTTGTTTTTGTAAATATGATGATTCATCGTTCCCGAGTCAGCTATTATGAAGTAAACATATTTGCAATGACATTTAGAGATTATAGTTGCTTGTGCCATGCTTGATTAGTTATGAGTTATAATGGTTTACCTTGCGTGCCAACATGCTATTAGAATGATTATGATGTGGTATGATGGGATGGTATCCTCCTTTAAATGAACTGAGTGACTCGACTTGGCACATGTTCACACATGTAGTTGAATCACATCAACATAGCCTTCATGATATTTATGTTCATGGTGGATTATATCCTACTCATGCTTGTATTCGGTGTAGATTAATTTTAATGCATGTTTACGATGTTGTCGCTCTCTCAGTTGGTCGCTTCCCAGTCTTTTGCTAGCATTCACCTGTACTAAGCGGGAATACTGCTTGTGCATCCAAACTCCTTAAACCCCAAAGTTGTTCCATATGAGTCCACTATACCTACCTATATGCGGTATTTACCTGCCGTTCCAAGTAAATTTGTATGTGCCAAACTCTAAACCTTCAAATAAACATTCTGTTTTGCATGCTCGAATAGCTCATATGTCAACTAGAGCTGCCCTTATCTTCCGTGTTAGGCGGGTTATTCTCAAGAGGAGTGGACTCCGCTCCTCATTCGCGAGAAAATGGCTGGTAACCGGGATGCCCAGTCCCATGCTTCGTGCAAACTAAATCAAAATAACTGCAAACAAAACTCCCCCTGGGACCCATTGAATGTTTGAGGCACTCGTTGTTTCGAGCAAGCCATGGCTTGATGCTTGTGGAGGAGGGGGAGTATAAACTTTACCATTCTTTTTGGGAACCGCCTATAATCTGTTTAGCATGGAAGATATCGTCGTCTTTTAGTTGTTATGTTGACAATGAAAGCATGCCGCTCAAAATATAATTTATCTCTATTTCAAAACCGAGCTCTAGCACCTCTACAAATCCCTGCTTCCCTCTGCGAAGGGCCTATCTATTTACTTTTATGTTGAGTCATCACCCTTCTTACTAAAAGCACCCGCTGGAGAGCACCCTGTCGTTTGCATTCATTATAATTGGTTTATATTGGGTATGACTTGACTAGATCTCTTTTACCATGAATTACAATGTTTAGTCAGTCCTTGATCTTCAAAGGTGATCTGCATTTATGTTTTGCGGTCTCAGAAAGGGCTAGCGAGATACCATTTTGTTATATCATGTTAGAATTATTTTGAGAAAGTGTTGTCATCCGAGTTTTATTATTATGGCTCGCTAGCTGATTATGCTATTGATATGAGTAATTGTGAGACCTACGTGTTATTGTGAGTATGGTTAGTTCGTAATAATTGCTTAAACTTGAATGCTGGCTTTTCATGTTTACAACAACAAGAGCAAACATAGTTTGTAAAAGTTTTTCTTTTTCTCTTTCAGTTTGTCAACTGAATTTCTTGAGGACAAGCAAGGGTTTAAGCTTGGGGGAGTTGATACGTCTCCGTCGTATCTACTTTTCCAAACACTTTTGCCCTTGTTTTGGACTCTAACTTGTATGATTTGAATCGAACTAACCCGGACTGACGCTGTTTTCAGCAGAATTGCCATGGTGTTGTTTTATGTGTAGAAAATAAAAGTTCTCGGAATGACCTGAAACTCCACGAAACAGCTTAGAAAAAACAATAAAAAATTCTCACAAAAGATGAAGACCAGGGGGCCCACACCCTGTCCACGAGGGTGGGGGGAGTGCCCCCCCTGGGCGTGCCCCCTACCTCGTGGGCCCCCTGGTGGCCCTCCGACGCCAACTCCAACTCCATATATTGGCTTTCGAGGAGAAAAAAATTAGAGAGAAGAAATCATCGCGTTTTACGATACGGAGCCGCTGCCAAGCCCTAATATCTCTCGGGAGGGCTGATCTGGAGTCCGTTCGGGGCTCCGGAGAGGGGGATTCGTCGCCGTTGTCATCGTCAACCATCCTCCATCACCAATTTCATGATGCTCACCACCGTGCGTGAGTAATTGCATCGTAGGCTTGCTGGACGACGATGGGTTGGATGAGATTTATTATGTAATCGAGTTAGTTTTGTTAGGGTTTGATCCCTAGTATCCATTATGTTCTGAGATTGATGTTGTTATGACTTTGCTATGCTTAATGCTTGTCACTAGGGCCCGAGTGCCATGATTTCAGATCTGAACCTATTATGTTTTCATGAATATATGTGTGTTCTTGATCCTATCTTGCAAGTCTATAGTCACCTACTATGTGTTATGATCCGGCAACCCCGAAGTGACAATAATCGGGACCACTCCCGGTGATGACCATAGTTTGAGGAGTTCATGTATTCGCTATGTGCTAATGCTTTGTTCCGGTTCTCTATTAAAAGGAGGCCTTAATATCCCTTGGTTTCCAATAGGACCCCGCTGCCATGGGAGGGCAGGACAAAAGATGTCATGCAAGTTCTTTTCCATAAGCACGTATGACTATATACGAAATACATGCCTACATTACATTGATGAATTGGAACTAATTCTGTGTCACCCTATGTTATGACTGTTACATGACGAACCACATCCGGCATAATTATCCATCGCTAATCCGGTGCCTACGAGTTTTCCATATACTGGTTCTCGCTTATTTAGTTTTCCGTTGCTACTGTTACAATCACTACAAAATACCAAAAACATTACTTTTGTTGTTTTTACTTTTGTTACCGTTACCACTACTATCATATTACTTTGCTACTAAACACTTTGCTGTAGATACTAAGTTTCCAGATGTGGTTGAATTGACAACTCAACTGCTAATACTTGAGAATATTCTTTGGCTCCGCTTGTGTCGAATCAATAAATTTGGGTTGAATACTCTACCCTCGAAAACTGTTGTGATCCCCTATACTTGTGGGTTATCACTGCTCGTGCATACAAAACAGAATTTCATTTGAAGATTTGGAGTTTGGCACATACAAATTTACTTGGAACGGCAGGTAAATACCGCATATAGGAAGGTATGGTGGACTCATATGGAATAACTTTGGGGTTTATGGAGTTTGGATGCACAAGTAGTATTCCCTCTTAGTACAGGTGAAGGCTAGCAAAAGACTGGGAAGCGACCAACTGAGAGAGCGACAACAGTCATGAACATACATTAAAATTAATCAACACCGGGTGCAAGCATGAGTAGGATATAATCCACCATGAACATAAATATCCTGAAGGCTATGTTGATTTTGTTTCAACTACATGTGTGAACATATGCCAAGTCAAGTCACTCGAATCATTCAAAGGAGGATACCACCCTAGCATACCACATCACAACCATTTTAATAGCATGTTGGCACGCAAGGTAAACCATTATAAGCTCCTAGCTAATTAAGCATGGCATAAGCAACTATAATCTCTAATTGTCATTGCAAACATGTTTATTCATAATAGGCTGAATAAGGAACGACGAACTAATCATATTTACAAAAACAAGAGAGGTCGATTTCATACCAGCTTCTCTCATCTCAATCAGTCCATCATATATCGTCATATTTGCCTTTCACTTGCACGACCGAATGGTGTGTATAATAATAATAGTGCACATGCATTGGACTAAGCTGGAATCTGCAAGCATTCAATTCAAGGGAGAAGACAAGGTAATATGGGCTCTAAATTAAATCAACAATCATGCATATGAGAGCCACTAAACATTTTCATTTTGGACTTCTCCTCTTGACCCCCAAAGGAAAGAAAAGAAATAAAACTATTTACACGGGAAAGCTCCCAACAAGTAAAAGAAGAACGAGAAATCTTTTTGGGTTTTCTTTTAATTATTACTACAAGCATAGAAATTAAACTAACTAATTTTTTTGGTTTTTTCTTAAGGTTTATCAAACACACAAGAAGAAAGCTAGAAAAATAAATTAAACTAGCATGGATAGTACAATGAGAAAGTATGAGCACCGACAACCAGAATGAGTGTGTGAACATGAATGTAATGTCGGTGAGAAATACATACTCCCCCAAGCTTAGGCTTTTGGCCTAAGTTGGTCTATGGCCATGGCTGGCCTGACTGATATCCGAAGTTGTAACTGGGGTCATACTGAGATGCAACAGCCAATGCCTCCTGAGCTGCGGCATGGCCGCGAGCTGCCTCCACTCTCCTCTCGTATTCGGTTGCCTCCTTCCTGGTTACAACATATCTTCTTTTTGCCTGATAATCAAAAAGGGCAGGAGCAGGGAGAGTAACATGGACAGCGTGACGTCTGTCAAAGATTAGTCGATACTGGAGGAATTGTTCGTTCATCTCAAGAAAATGATGACTAACCATAGCATTATGATCTAAATAAGCGAGAAGCAACTCCCTATCACCCTCACGTGGGGGTATACCAAGATAATTAGCAACACGGGTCGCATAAACCCCTCCAAACAAATCTCTAGATAAACGTAGTGATAATGTTAATGATAATGTTCATGTTGATGCTCAACATAGTAATGATAATAATGTAGAAGTTGAACCTGCTGTTGATCTTGATAACCCACAATCAAGGAATCAACATTATGATAAAAGAGATTTTGTTGCTAGGAAACATGGTAAAGAAAGGGAACCATGGGTTCCGAAACCCATGCCTTTTCCTCTGAAACCATCCATGAAAAAGGATGATGAGGATTTTGAGCGCTTTGCTGAAATGATTAGACCCATCTTTTTGCGTATGCGATTAACTGATGTGCTCAAAAAAAATCCTTATGATAAGTATATGAAGGATATCATTACTAATAAAAGAAAGATACCTGAAGCTGAAATTTCCACCATGCTTGCTAATTATACTTTTAAAGGTGGAATACCAAAGAAACTTGGAGATCCTGGAGTACCTACTATACCTTGCTCCATTAAGAGAAATTATGTTAAAACTGCTTTATGTGATCTTGGAGCCGGTGTCAGTGTTATGCCTCTCTCTATATATCGTAGACTTGACTTGAATAAGTTGACACCTACTAAAATATCTTTGCAAATGGCTGATAAATCAACTGCTATACCTGTCGATATTTGTGAGGATGTGCCTGTTTTGGTTGCAAATGTTACTATTTTAACATACTTTGTTATTCTTGATATTCCCGAGGATGATAGTATGTCTATTATTCTTGGAAGACCTTTCCTTAATACTGCAGGGGCTGTTATTGATTGCACCAAAGGCAATGTCACTTTTCATGTTAATGGCAATGAGCACACGGTAGACTTTCCGAGGAAACAACCTCAAGTTTATAGTATCAACTCTGTTGGAAAAATTCCATCGATTATATTTGGAGGTTTTGAATTCCCTCTCCCTACTATCAAGAAAAAGTATGATATTCTTATTGTTGGGGATTTTCATATTCCCGTTGAGGTAACTTAGTGTCATTCAAAATTTCTCCGGTTCCGTGATTATTCGGAATGAGTTTGTTAACAAGACTTGATCAACCTTGTTAGCAGGTTCATTTCGATGATCACGAGATGGATGAAACTAGAAGCACAACCTTCTGTACCCTCTTTATATTTTCTGTTATTTAGTAGAAATAAAGTAAAATAGTATTTTTCTGTCTGTCTCCTGACTTATCCGTGCAATATAAAAATATCCCGAAAATAAAAGTCCTCAGAATGCCATGCCAATTTAATATGATTTTTTCGGGAATATTTGAGGATTTACTGTGCAAAAATTACCACGGGGGGGGGGGGGGCTGCCACCTGGCCACGAGGGTGGAGGGCGCGCCCTACCCCCCGGGCGCGCCCCCTGCCTCGTGAGCCTACGGTGGCCCTCCTCCAGTTATTCCTGCACCCATCTTCTTCCTCTGCCTCACACAAACACGAAAAACCAACTCAAGCACGAGTTGCAGCCTCCGTTGTTGTGATTTTCGATCTCCTTGCTCAAAGCACCTCTCGCAAAACTGCTTGGGGAGATTGTTCCTTGGTATGTGACTCCTCCATTGGTCCAATTAGTTTCTGTTCTAGTGCTTTATTCATTGCAAATTTGTGCTGCATAGGTGACCATGTTCTTGAGCTTGCATGTAAAATTCATATGGTTCCAAGTAGTTCCAATGCTTTATATAGGCTCTAGGCACTTATAGGAGTTGTTGCTATCAATTTTATTGAAGTTGGTTCACTTTTATTTGAAGTTACTAAAAAATTTAGAAATTTTTCAGAGGAAACAATATGCTTTGGAGGGTGTTCCAAGGTGGTTCTTCAAGGAAGCAAGGTCCCAGACTTGCAAGACGTGTTGCTGACTTGGAACCACCAAGAGACGCTCCTGTGAGGCCCTGTGAATGGCCATCGGAAAATTTTATGAATCAAGTGGGAATCAAAGAAGAATTTAGTGCATATTTGAGTAACGCCGGTCTTGAGGACTTTGAAGCTGACAAATGCCTCCAATATCATGATCTCACAAGTTCATTTGTGAGGAGGTTTGAGCTTTCATCTTCGCATAATTCTCCTTCAGTCATGTTTGACCTTTATGACAAATCTTATACCATGGACTTAGAGGATTTTACTTCTGCTTGCAAACTTCCATCTTGGGGTAATGTCAGGGATCCCCCTAAATCTGAATATAGAGACTTTCTTGCTAGAATAACTGTGGGGGAATCTAGAGATATAACACAAGCCACTATAGGGAGCATTCACTTTCCTGCTATACATTATTTTGCTCTCTTCAAAGGTAGATGCATAAATGCTAAGGATGAAGCGCGTCACATGTGTGTCCTTGATCTCAGCATTCTCAGGAGTGCTGTGTTAGGAGACCAATCTTATCATATGGGAGCCATTGTAGCTCGCAGGTTGCATCAGAATAGACATAATGGAGATTTCTTTGGAGGAATTTATGCAACCAGCTTAGCTAATTTTCTTGAGATAGACATTCGCGAGGGAGATATGGAATTAACCCCTTCTTACTTAGATTTTGATTCCATGGTTTCCCACCAGTTTGTTGAGAGGACTGAACCACCTCTCCAGTATCGACTAATCTTTAATAGACGTCGTGTAGTCCATATTGCTCTTCCTGCTCCTGCCTTCTTTGATTCACAGACAAAAGGAAGATATATTATTACCAGAGAGGAGGCAGATGAGTACGAGAGGGGAGCGGAGGCTGCTCGACTCCATGCTACAGCTCAGGCGGCAATAGCCGCTGCATCGTAGTATGACCCCAGCTTCACCTATGGGTATCCGCCAGGCTATCCCTGGCAATAGACCAACTTAGGCCAAAAGCCTAAGCTTGGGGGAGTACGTATTTCCCACCGACATTACATTCATGTTCACACACACTCATTGATAGATGTCGGTGCTCATACTTTTTCACTGTAATATCCATGTTAGTTTAAATTTCTTTTTCCTGCTTTCTTCTTGTGTGTTTAATAAACCTTAAGAAAAACCAAAAAGAAATAGTTAGTTTATTTCTTTGCCATAGTAATTAAAACGAAAACCCAAAAATATTTCCCGTTCTTCTTTTGCTTGTTCAGAGCTTTCCCGTGTAAATAGTTTTTATTTCTTTTTCTTTCTTTTGGGGGTCGAGAAGACTATATTGAAAATGCTTAGTGGCTCTTATATGCATGATTGTTTATTTAACTTAGAGCCCATATTACTTGTCTTCTCTCTTGAGTTGAATGCTTGCAGATTCCAGCTTAGTCCAATGCACGTGCACTCTTATTATTATACACACCGTTCGGTCGTGCAAGTGAAAGGCAATAATGATGATTTATGATGGATTTATTGGGAAGAGAAAAGCTGGTATGAACTCGACCTCTCCTGTTTTTGTAAATATGATGATTCATCATTCCTGAGTCAGCTATTATGAAGTAAACATATTTGCAATGACATTTAGAGATTATAGTTGCTTGTGCCATGCTTGATTAGCTATGAGTTATAATGGTTTACCTTGCGTGCCAACATGCTATTAGAATGATTATGATGTGGTATGATGGGATGGTATCCTCCTTTAAATGTATTGAGTGACTAGACTTGACACATGTTCACGCATGTAGTTGAATCAAATCAACATAGCCTTCATGATATTTATGTTCATGGTGGATTATATCCTACTCATGCTTGTGTTCGGTGTAGATTAATTTTAATGCATGTTTACGACTGTTGTCGCTCTCTCAGTTGGTCGCTTCCCAGTCTTTTGCTAGCCTTCACCTGTACTAAGCGGGAATACTGCTTGTGCATCCAAACTCCTTAAACCCCAAAGTTGTTCCATATGAGTCCACTATACCTACCTATATGCGGTATTTACCTGCCGTTCCAAGTAAATTTGTATGTGCCAAACTCTAAACCTTCAAATAAACATTCTGTTTTGCATGCTCGATTAGCTCATATGTCAACTAGAGCTGCCCTTATCTTCCGTGTTAGGCGGGTTATGCTCAAGAGAAGTGGACTCCGCTCCCCATTCACGAGAAAATGGTTGGTATCCGGGATGCCCAGTCCCATGTTTTATGCAAACTAAATCAAAATAACTGCAAACAAAAGTCCCCCTGGGACCCGTTGAATGTTTGAGGCACTCGTTGTTTCGAGCAAGCCATGGATTGATGCTTGTGGAGGAGGGGGAGTATAAACTTTACTATTCTGTTTGGGAACCGCCTATAATCTGTTTAGCATGGAAGATATCGTCGTATTTTAGTTATTATGTTGACAATGAGAGTATGGCGCTCAAAATATAATTTATCTCTATTTCAAAACCGAGCTCTGGCACCTCTACAAATCCTTGCTTCCCTCTGCGAAGGGCCTATCTATTTACTTTTATATTGAGTCATCACCCTTCTTATTAAAAAGCACCCGCTGGAGAGCACACTATCATTTGCATTCATTATTATTGGTTTATATTGGGTATGACTTGACTGGATCTCCTTTACCATGAATTACAATGTTTAGTCAGTCCTTGATCTTTAAAGGTGCTATGCATTTATGTTTTGTGGTCTCAGAAAGGGCTAGAGAGATACCATTTTGTTATATCATGTTATGATTATTTTGAGAAAGTGTTGCCATCCGAGTTTTATTATTATAGCTAGCTAGCTGATTATGCTGTAGATATGAGTAATTGTGAGACCTACGTGTTATTGTGAGTATGGTTAGTTCATAATATTTGCTGAAACTTGAATGCTGGCTTTTCATGTTTACAACAACAAGAGCAAACAGAGTTTGTAAAGGTTTTTCTTTTTCTCTTTCAGTTTGTCAACTGAATTGCTTGGGGACAAGCAAGGATTTAAGCTTGGGGGAGTTGATACATCTCCGTCGTATCTACTTTTCCAAACACATTTGCCCTTGTTTTGGACTCTAACTTGTATGATTTGAATGGAACTAACCCGGACTGACGCTTTTTCAGCAGAATTGCCATGGTGTTGTTTTATGTGCAGAAAATAAAAGTTCTTGGAATGACCTGAAACTCCACGGAACACCTTAGAAAAAACAATAAAAAATCCTCGCAAAAGATGAAGACCAGGGGGCCCACACCCTGTCCACGAGGGTTGAGGGCGCGCCCCCGTGGGCGCGCCCCCCTACCTCGTGGGCCCCCTGGTGGCCCTCCGACGCCAACTCCAACTCCATGTATTGGCTATCAGGGAAAAAATCAGAGAGAAGAAATCATCGCGTTTTACGATATGGAGCCGCCGCCAAGCCCTAATCTCTCTTGGGAGGGCTGATCTAGAGTCCGTTCGGGGCTCCGGAGAGGGGGATTCGTCGCCGTCGTCATCATCAACCATCTTCCATCACCAATTTCATGATGCTCACCGCCGTGCGTGAGTAATTGCATCGTAGGCTTGCTGGACGGTGATGGGTTGGATGAGATTTATCATGTAATCGAGTTAGTTTTGTTAGGGTTTGATCCCTAGTATCCATTATGTTCTGAGATTGATGTTGCTATGACTTTGCTATGCTTAATACTTGTCACTAGGGCCCAAGTGCCATGATTTCAGATCTGAACCTATTATGTTTTCATGAATATATGTGTGTTCTTGATCCTATCTTGCAAGTCTATAGTCACCTACTATGTGTTATGATCCGGCAACCCCGAAGTTACAATAATCGGGACCACTCCCGGTGATGACCATAGTTTGAGGAGTTCATGTATTCACTATGTGCTAATGCTTTGTTCCGGTTCTCTATTAAAAGGAGGCCTTAATATCCCTTAGTTTCCAATAGGACCCCGCTGCCAGGGGAGGGTAGGACAAAAGATGTCATGCAAGTTCTTTTCCATAAGCACGTATGACTATATACGGAATACATGCCTACATTACATTGATGAACTGGAGCTAGTTCTGTGTCACCCTATGTTATGACTGTTACATGACGAACCGCATCCGGCATAATTATCCATCGCTAATCCGGTGCCTATGAGTTTTCCATATACTGGTTCTCGCTTATTTACTTTTTCGTTGCTACTGTTACAATCACTACAAAATACCAAAAACATTACTTTTGCTGTCTTTACTTTTGTTACCGTTACCACTACTATCATATTACTTTGCTACTAAACACTTTGCTGCAGATACTAAGTTTCCAGGTGTGGTTGAATTGACAACTCAGCTGCTAATACTTGAGAATATTCTTTGGCTCCCCTTGTGTCGAATCAATAAATTTGGGTTGAATACTCTACCCTCGAAAACTGTTGTGATCCCCTATACTTGTGGGTTATCAAGACCTTTTTCTGGCGCCGTTGCCGGGGAGCATAGCTCTATTCTTTGAGTCACTTGGGATTTATATCTGCTGGACACTATGAAGAACTTGAAAGATGATCGAACTACTATTTTGCCCTCAACTACGAGGGGAGGTAAAGAACTGCCATCTAGCCTTGCACTAGATTCTCCTTCTGTTATGAGTAAGCTAGCGACACCTAAACCTACTACTGCTATGAATTCTGATATGTCGCATGTTATTGATGATGCCACTTCTGCTAAGCATGATACTCATGATGAAACTACTTCTATGCTTGATACTACTATGCCCCTTGGTGAATTTCTCGATGAGCAAATTGCTAGGTCTAGAGAAAGAGAAATTATTGAACCTGAATACGATGATGTTAGTGATGATGAAAATATGCCTGCTATTCCTAAGGGTTACCTTTTTGATGCTGAATCTTCTGCAGCTATTCTTGCTTGCCAGGATAGATATGAACTTAAGAGGTTGCTAGTTAAATGGAGTAAAGAATCTTTTAGAGATAGGATGAGACCCGACCCTGCTTTTGCTACTTCACCTATCTGTGTTCCTGATAAGGATTATTATGATTTTTCTGTTGATCCAGATATAATTACTTTGGTTGAGTCTGATCCTTTTTATGGCTATGAATCTGAAACTGTTGTGGCACATCTTGCTAAGTTAAATGATATAGCTGCCTTGTTTACTAATAATGAGAGATCGCGCTACCTTTATTTACTCAAAATATTTCCGTTCTCATTAAAGGGTGATGCTAAGATACGGTTTAATTCTCTTGATCCTGGTTGTGTGCAAAGTCCGCAGGATACGATTTATTACTTCTCTGCTAAATATTTCCCAGCTCATAAGAAACAAGCTGCTTTGAGGGAAATATACAACTTCGTGCAAATTGAAGAAGAGAGTCTCCCACAAGCTTGGGGGAGGCTTCTCAAGTTACTTAATGCTTTGCCTGATCATCCTCTTAAGAAACCTGAAATATTTGATATCTTTTATAATGGACTAACTGATGCTTCCAGAGATTATCTGGATAGTTGTGTTGGTTCTCTTTTCAGGGAAAGAACACCGGATGAAGCTGAAATTCTATTGAATAATATGTTGGCAAATGAAAATAATTGGGCACCTCCTGAGCCAGCTCCAGAGCCAATTACTGAGCCTATTCCTAAACCAACTCCGAAGAAGAGAGGTGTTCTATTTCTCAGTCCCAAAGATATGCAAGAGGCAAAGAAATCTATGAAAGAAAAAGGTATTAAAGCTGAAGATTTTAAGAATTTACCTCCTATTGAAGAAATACATGGTCTTAATTTACCGCCTATTGAAGAAGTATATGATCTCAATTACTTATTTAATGAAGAACCTCCCGATATCCCGACACAGGTAGTAAAGGTAAATTCTCTCTATAGATATGATAAAGCTGAAGTCCCTCCTACTAAAATTGCTAGTCAGTGCTTGGACGAGTTTGATGACTTTATGTTTAAGCAAGATGACTTTAATGCTTATTTTGGTAGACTACCGTTACCACTACTATCATATTACTTTTGCTGTCTTTATTTTGTTACTGTTACCACTACTATCATATTACTTTGCCACTAAACACTTTGCTGCAGATACTAAGTTTCCAGGTGTGGTTGAATTGACAACTCAGCTGCTAATACTTGAGAATATTCTTTGGCTCCCCTTGTGTCGAATCAATAAATTTGGGTTGAATACTCTACCCTCAAAAACTATTGCGATCCCCTATACTTATGGTTTATCAGCTCCCCGGCAACGGTGCCAGAAAATAGTCTTGATAACCCACAAGTATAGGCGATCACAACAGTTTTCGAGGGTAGAGTATTCAACACAAATTTATTGATCCGACACAAGGGGAGCCAAAGAATATTCTCAAGTATTAGAAGTTGATCTGTCAATTCAACCACACCTAGATAACTTAGTATCTGCAGCAAAGTATTTAGTAGCAAAGTAATATCAAAGTAACAGTAATAGTGAGAAAAGTAACGGTAGCAGTTTTGTAATGATGCTAACAGTAGGAATGGTAAAGTAACTAAGCAAAGCACAATATGTGAAAAGCTCGTAGGCATTGGATCAGTGATGGATAATTATGTCAGATGTGATTCCTCATGTAATAGTTATAACCTAGCGTGACACAGAACTAGCTCCAGTTCATCAATGTAATGTAGGCATGTATTCCGAATATAGTCATACGTGCTTATGGAAAAGAACTTGCATGACATCTTTTGTCCTACCCTCCCGTGGCAGCGGGGTCCTAGTGGAAACTAAGGGATATTAAGGCCTCCTTTTAATAGAGTACCGGACCAAAGCATTAGCACTTAGTAAATACATGAACTCCTCAAACTATGGTCATCACCGAGAAGTATCCCGATTATTGTCACTTCGGGGTTGTCGGATCATAACACATAATAGGTGACTATAGACTTGCAAGATAGGATCAAGAACTCACATATATTCATGAAAACGTAATAGGTTCAGATCTGAAATCATGGCACTCGGGCCCTGGTGACAAGCATTAAGCATAGCAAAGTCATAGCAACATCAATCTCAGAACATAGTGGATACTAGGGATCAAACCCTAACAAAACTAACTTGATTACATGGTAAATCTCATCCAACCCGTCACCGTCCAGCAAGCCTACAATGGAATTACTCATGCACGACGGTGAGCATCATGAAATTGGTGATGGAGGATGGTTGATGATGACGACGACAACGAATCCCCTTCTCCGGAGCCCCGAACGAACTCCAAATCAGCCCTCCCGAGAGAGATTAGGGCTTGGCGGCGGCCCTGTATCGTAAAACATGATGAAACTTTCTCTCTGATTTTTTCTCTATGAAAGCAAATATATGGAGTTGGAGTTGAGGTCGGTGGACATCCAGGGGGCCCACGAGGCAGGGGGGCGCGCCCAGGGGGAGGGGGCGCGCCCCCCACCCTTGTGGACAGGGTGTGGGCCCTCTGTCCTTGATTCTTTTGCTAGTATTTTTTATATTTTCCAAAATAATCTTCGTGGATTTTTAGGTCATTCCGAGAACTTTTGTTTATGCACAAAAATAACACTGTGGTAGTTCTGCTGAAAACAGCGTCAGTCCGGGTTAGTTTCATTCAAATCATGCAAGTTAGAGTCCAAAACAAGGGCGAAAGTGTTTGGAAAAATAGATACGACGGAGACGTATCACACTTCACCATTGTTTGGGCCTGGAGGTAGGCATTGGGAAGTAATAAGTAGATGATGGGTTGCTAGAGTGACAGAAGCTTAAGCCCTAGTTTATGTGTTGCTTCGTAAGGGGTTGATTTGGATCCATATGTTTCATGCTATGGTTAGGTTTACCTTACTTCTTCTTTCGTAGTTGCGGATGCTTGCGAGAGGGGTTAATCATAAGTGGGATGCTTGTCCAAGGAAGGGTAGTACCCAAGCACCGGTCCACCCACATATCAAATTATCAAAGTAACAAACGCGAATCATATGAGCATGATGAAAACTAGCTTGACAATAATTCCCACGTGTCCTCGGGAGCGCTTTCCTTTATATAAGAGTTGTCTAGGATTGTCCTTTACTACAAAAAGGATTGGGCCACCTTGCTGCACCTTAGTTACTTTTGTTACTTGTTACCCATTACAAATTACCTTATCACAAAACTATCTGTTACCGATAATTTCAGTGCTTGCAGAGAATACCTTACTGAAAACCGCTTGTCATTTCCTTCTGCTCCTCGTTGGGTTCGACACTCTTACTTATCGAAAGGACTACGATAGATCCCCTATACTTGTGGGTCATCATCGACCTATGAAGTTCATTAGCAACTTGATCCGACATTTCTTGACCATCATCATTAACTTCCTCTCCAGTTGGTGTAGGCATCATAGGAACTGCTTTCTGTGATGTGCTACCTTCCAGTTCGAGAGAAGGTACAATTACCTCATCAAGTTTTACTTTCCTCTCACTCACTTCTTTCGAGAGAAACTCCTTCTCTAGAAAGGACCTATTCTTGACAACAAAGATCTTTCCTTTGGATCTTTGGTGGAAGGTATACCCAATGGTCTCTTTAGGGCATCCTATGAAGACGCACTTCTCCACTTTGGGTTTGAGCTTATCAGGATGCCTCTTGACATAAGCGTCACATCCCCAAACTTAATGAAACAACAACTTTGGTTTCTTGCCAAACTATAATTTCTACTGTGTCATCTCAACAGATTTAGACGGTGCCCTATTTAAAGTGAATGCGGTTGTCTCTAATGCATAACCCCAAAATGATAGTGGCAAATCGGTAAGAGACATCATAGAACGCACCACATCCAATAAAGTATGATTACGATGTTCGGACACACCATTATGCTGTGGTGTTCCAGGTGGCGTGAGTTGTGAAACAATTCCACATTGTCTTAAATGAGCGCCAAACCCGTAACTCAAATATTCACCTCCACGATCGGAAGGTGGAAACTTTATTTTCTTGTTATGATGATTCTCCACTTTACTCTGAAATTCTTTGAACTTTTCAAATGTTTCAGACTTGTGTTTTGTCATGGAAATGTCACAGCAGATGTCCTAGCAAAAGGACTTAGTCGTGGAGCCATCGCAACTAGGAAGCTTAAAGGGGTTAAACGAGACAAAGGACATGGGAGTTTATACTGGTTTGGCCCCTTGCGGTGAAGGTAATGGCTTAATCCAGTTTGACGTGGGATTGCTTATGTCTCGATTACCAGGGAGCGAATTCGCTTGACCAGGTTCTTGATCTGATGTTACTTGTCCTGAACCGTCGCTGGGTCGTCCCTTTATATACAGAGGTCGATGCCCAGTGGCTCACAGAGTGCTGGCCGGATCATAAACAGTGTCTGGCTCGGTGTCTCTATATTCCTGCCTTACAATACAAGATATATACATATGGCGGTTTATCTCTACAAGCCTTAAGTCGCCTTTGGGCTTTGGGCCCTTAACTGAACCGCCATCTTCAAGTATCGTCTTGGGCTTCATATTATGGATCGCCATAGTCATGACCCGGTCCCTCCTGGGCGGGTCATACCTAATAGTTATATCCCCAACATTAGGCCCCAGATTGATTTGAACTGTTTCATGTCAATCTTCAACACTTAGAAAAAATCTTCTGCTCTTTGATACGTCTCCAACGTATCTATAATTTATGAAGCATTCGTGCTATTTTATTATCTGTTTTGAATGATTACGGGCTTTATTATACACTTTTATATTACTTTTGGGACTAACCTATTAACCGGAGGCCTAGCCCATATTGCTGTATTATTGCATGTTTCAGTATTTCGAAGAAAAGGAATATCAAGCGGAGTACAAACGGAATGAAACCTTCGACAGCGTGATTTTTTGGAAGAATATGATCCTGGAGACTTGGAGTTCACGTCAGAAGATCCTCGAGGAGGCCAGGAGATAGGGGGGCGCCCCCCTACTGGGTGCGTGCCCCTGTCTCGTGGGCCCCACGAGCACCTCCCGACCGACTTCTTTTGCCTATATAGTCCCACGTACCCTAAAAACATCCACATAGACGATAGATCGGGAGTTGCATCGCCGCAAGCCTCTGTAGCCACCAAAAACCTCTTGGGAGCCTGTTCCGGCACCCTGCCGGAGGGGGAACCCATCACCGGTGGCCATCTTCATCATCCCGGCGCTATCCATGACAAGGAGGGAGTAGTTCACCCTCGGGGTTGAGGGTATGTACCAGTAGCTATGTGTTTGATCTCGCTCTCTCGTGTTCTCTCTATGGCACGATCTTGATGTATCGCGAGCTTTGTTATTATAGTTGGATCTTATGAAGTTTCTCCCCCTCTACTCTCTTATGATGAATTGAGTTTCCCTCTTGAAGTTATCTTATTGGATTGAGTCTTTACTTTGAGAACACTTGATGTATGTCTTGCCGTGTTTATCTGTGGTGACAATGGGATATCACGTGCCACTTGATGTATGTTTTGGTGACCAACTTGCGGGTTCCACCCATGAACCTATGCATAGGGGTTGGCACACGTTTTCTTGACTCTCCGGTAGAAACTTTGGGGCACTCTTTGAAGTACTTTGTGTTGGTTGGATGAATCTGAGATTGTGTGACGCATATCGTATAATCATGCCCACGGATACTTGAGGTGACAATGGAGTATCTAGGTGACATTAGGGTTTTGGTTGATTTGTGTCTTAAGGTGTTATTCTAGTACGAACTCTTGAATAGATCGATCCGAAAGAATAACTTTGAGGTGGTTTCGTACCCTACCATAATCTCTATGTTTGTTCTCCGCTATTAGTGGCTTTCGAGTGACTCTTTGTTTGCATGTTGAGGGATTGTTACATGATCTATCTATGTTATTATTGTTGAGAGAACTTGCACTAGTGAAAGTATGAACCCTAGGCCTTGTTTCCTATCATTGCAATACCGTTAACGCTCACTTTTATCATTAGTTACCTTGCTGTTTTTATTATTTCAGATTACAAATACCTATATCTACCATCCATATTGCACTTGTATCACCATCTCTTCGCCGAACTAGTGCACCTATACAATTTGCCATTGTATTGGGTGTGTTGGGGACACAAGAGACTCTTTGTTATTTGGTTGCAGGGTTGTTTGAGAGAGACCATCTTCATCCTACGCCTCCCACGGATTGATAAACCTTAGGTCATCCACTTGAGGGAAATTTGCTACTGTCCTACAAACGTGTGCACTTGCAGGCCCAACAACGTCTACAAGAAAAAGGTTGTGTAGTAGACATCAAGCTCTTTTCTGGCGCCGTTGCCGGGGAGGTGAGTGCTTGAAGGTATATCTTTAGATCTTGCAATCGAATCTTTTTGTTTCTTGTTTTATCGCTAGTTTAGTTTATAAAAGAAAATTACAAAAAATGGAGTTAAGTTTGTCTCATACGCTTCGCCTTTTTAATATCTTTCGTGAGTTTGATGGAAAGGAAAATTGTGCTCAAGTGCTAGAAGAAGAGTGCATTAAAATGCTTGATACTAAATCTTTAAATGATGAGCATGATTGCAATGTTGTTAGTATAAACTCCTTGAATATCCATAGTATTAATGATGATTGCTCTAGTCATGATGAAAATATCCCTTATAAGCATGCCAACTTTTGTGGAGTGCATGTTTGCATGAATACACCAAATAGAGAAGATATATATTGCAAGAGGCATAAGCATTTAGAAACTAAATTGTTGCAAGAAAAGTTAAATGGGAGTGCTGAAAATTTACACTTCCTTTGCCATACTTGTGAACTATGCAATGAACGTGGTCATCTACATATCCGATGCAAATTATTTCATGATCGAATCGTGTCCAAAAATTGTGATGATTTGATTTCCATTGCACATTACAATGAACTTAGCTTACTTTTGGGTTATGAGGAATTGAAACGTTTACTTAAGGACCTTCCAGAATTTGCCCATGAGAAATTCCTTCATATTGATCTAGAGAAGATTTATTTGTATTGTGCGGTGAATTGCATTGAAAATCCTTATATTGCCAATTACTTAAAGAAAAGAAAGCAAATAGAAGATGATGAGAATACTAATGAAAGGGAAGAGACTTCCCAATATCCTCCTATTATTTCTTATGATGAATCAGGTAACGAGGAGGAGCTTTCTATTCAACCAATCTCGTCAATAAGGAGCTCGAAGAGGAAGGTTGAACCCACACATAATGTGAAAAAGAGAAGGAAAAGAAGGGGCAACAAAGGTAAAAAGGTATCCCTTCCAAATGATGTTGCTCCTACTACTCATTGTGATGATGATAATTGCTATACTATTGGTGCTATCCACACTATTAATGATGAGAGTGATTATGCTTATGATATGAAAAGGCCCAAGCTTGGGGAAGCTATGTTTGATGAGGATGAAATATTTGAGAATATATTTGCTGAAATTAATGTTTGTCCCAAGCTTGGGGATGCTATGTTTAATGAAGATGATATTTTTAGCATCCCAAGTTTTGATATGCAAAGTTGTTATGATGATAGCATGCCTCTTACCTATGATGATTATATTGATGAAAGTGGGTTTGGAAGAGTGTCAACTTTAGGAAGTAGTGATCCCACTATTTTGGAGGATGTTGAATTTTATTGTGATGAATACGAAAGTGGATTTGGAAGAGTGTCAACTTTATTTAGTGATTCCACTATCTTGGGAGAGGTTTCAATTGATTATGATGAGAACGAAGTTGCTACTTATGATGATTATTGTGATGAAACTTATGCTATAAAAAGTAGTGATGATTATATTTATAAAACTTGTCATGATTATGATTACCCTTTTTCTGAACATTACTCGTTTAATGTGGAAACAATTTATAGTGTTCAAGTCTCTTATGATACTCCCACTATTCCGAATGAGAAGAATTTTGCTTATGTGGAGAGTAGTAAAAATTCTATGCTTGGAGATCATGAAAAGAATGCTATAGGTGTTGGTTATATTGTTGAATTCATTCATGATGCTACTGAAAATTATTATGAGGGAGGAACATATGCTTGTAGGAATTGCAATAATGTCAAGTTTCCTCTGCATGTGTTGAAAATCTTGAAGCTATGCTTGTTTTACCTTCCTATGCTAGTTGATTATTGTTCCCATAAGTTGTTTGCTCACAAAATCCCTATGCATAGGAAGTGGGTTAGACTTAAATGTGCTACTCATATGCTTCATGATGCTCCCGTTATGTTTCAATTCTTATCTTTTATGTGAGCATCATTGCCATCATCATGCCTAGCTAGAAAGGCATTAAAGAAAAGTGCTTGTTGGGAGACAACCCAATATTTATCCTTACTGTTTTTGTGTATTCACATGATTATGCTACTGTAGTAATCATGTTTTATAGCTTTTGTTTCAATAAAGTGCCAAGTAAGACCTTTAGGATAGCTTACGGTGGTAATTGTGTTGATCCTGCTGAGAATCAGAAACTTTTGCACCCAGTAAATTAGTTTTGTTAATTCATAGAAACATGCTTATGATCTCATTCTTTTTGCTATGGATTGGTACACAAATTTCTTAGGACTTCCTAATTTGCTAGAATTTTTGGAGTTCCAGAAGTATACGTTTGATACAGATTACTACAGGCTGTTCTGTTTTTGACAGATTCTGTTTTCTATGTGTTGTTTGCTTATTTTGATTAATCTATGAGTAGTATCGAAGGGTATGAACCAGAGATAAGTTTGAGTACAGTAGATACTACACCAATATTAATTTATAATGAGTTCATTACAGTACCTAAGTGGTGGTTTTATTTTATTATACTAACGGAGCTTACGAGTTTTCTGTTGAGTTTTGTGTTGTGGAGTTTTCAAGTTTTGGGTAAAGATTCGATGGACTATGGAATAAGGAGTGGCAAGAGCCTAAGCTTGGGTATTCCCAAGGAACCTCAAGGTAATATTCAAGGACAACCAAGAGTCTAAGCTTGGGGATGCCCCGGAAGGCATCCCCTCTTTCGTCTTCGTTCATCGGTAACTTTACTTGGAGCTATATTTTTATTCACCACATGATATGTGTTTTGCTTGGAGCGTCATTTTATTTTGTTAGTATTTGCTTGATGTTATTTAGAATAATGTTTTTCATCTTTATTTTCAATAAAAATGTCAAGGATAGCCTTTATGATGCTTATTTTGCTAGTATACATGTTGCTGTTTAAAAACAGAAAAGTTTACCGCTGTTGCAAAAATTCCTTAGAAAAGTCAGAGAATGGTATAATGTTGAAACTTTTTGCATATTTAGCTCTGATAAATTCATTATAGTGCGAATTTTATTTTATAATTTTTGGAGTTATGGAAGTATGATGAATCTTGCATTCTTTACAGACTATACTGTTTTGACAGATTGCTGTTATGGTTGCATTGTTTGCATATGTTTGCTTGTTTAATGATTCTATTTAAGGATAGGAGTATTAAATATGCAGAGGCATTTAGTATGCAATTTTTAATAATAATTTTAGTGATTTTTTACAGTAGAAAATGATAAGGTTTTGCATTGGTTTATACTAACCTATCTCACGAGTTCTTGTTGAGTTTGGTGTGGATGAAGCTTTTGATAAAAAGAGAAACCATGATATGAGAGGAATTAAGGAGACACAAAAGTTCAAGCTTGGGGATGCCCAAGGCACCCCAATATAATATTTCAAGAAGTCTCAAGCATCTAAGCTTGGGGATGCCTCGGTAGGCATCCCACCTTTCTTCTCCAAAAACTATCGGTTAGTATCGGTTGAGCCTAAGTTTTTGCTTCTTCACATGAGTTGTGCTATCCTTGCATTGTCATTTTATTTTGTTTTGCTTGCGGTTTGAATACATTACTAAGATCTAAAATTCTTAAATGCGAGAGAGTCTTCACATAGTTACATAATTATTTAGCTACTCATTGATCTTCACTTATATCTTTTTGGAGTAGTTTTTCATTTATTCGTGTGCTTCACTTATATCCTATGAGTAATTTGTTGAATGAGTTGATTGTCATAAATCTGAAATTATATATGCCTCATTTGCTTATCCCATGAGGAGTATTGACTTCACATCTAAGAAGTAGAGGTTGTGAATTTATTGAAGGTTAGCAAGCATTGTATTGGTCATTTGAACAATTCATGAAAGAATATTGAAGGAAGAGAAATTTCACATATAAATATACTATCCTAGACATATTTTGTAATTGTGAGCACTCATTAAGTATGACATGCTAAAGAGTTGATGTTGGACAAGGAAGACAACATAATGGGTTATGTTTTCCGACATCTCAGTTAAAGTATATTGTCATGGATCATTCAAACATGTTGAGCTTGCCTTTCCCCCTCATGCTAGCCAAATTCCTTGCACCAAGTAGAGATACTACTTGTGCTTCCAAATATCCTTAAACCCAGTTTTGCAATGAGAGTCCACCATACCTACCTATGGATTGAGTAAGATCCTTCAAGTAAGTTGTCATCGGTGCCAGGAATAAAAATTGCTCTCTAAATATGTATGATATTTTGGTGTGAAGAAAATAGCTTTATAAGATCTTGTTATGGAAGCAATAAAAGCGATGGACTGCATAATAAAGGTCCATATACAAGTGGCAATATAAAGTGACGATCATTCACATTAAGATTTTGTGCATCCAACCCTAAAATCGCATGACAATCTCTGCTTCCCTTTGCGAAGGGCCTATCCTTTACTTTATGTCTTTTACTTTTATGCTTGAGTCAAGGTGATCTTCACCTTTCCCCTTTTCATTTTATCCTTTGGCAAGCACTTTGTGTTAGGGTGATCCTGATATATATATATCCAATGGATGTAAGTTAGCATGAACTATTATTGTTGACATCACCCAAAGGTGAATACGTTGGGAGGCAACACTATAAGCCCCTATCTTTCTCAGTGTCCGATTGAAACTCCATAACCATTAGTATTGTGTGAGTGTTAGCAATTGTAGAAGACTATACGATAGTTGAGTATGTGGAGCTTGCTATTCCTGAAAATAAGATGAATTGCAATTGTTTGATGACTGAGAATGAAGTTTGCTAGTTTTCAAGAATGTTTATGGTCTATGCTTTGACATGTGAATTGCTTGTTACTTTATCGTGAGAAGTTTTATGAGATGAACTACAGTTATGACATATTATCATGCTAGAAAAGGTGATCGAAATTATCATTGATCAAACTTGTGCACCATCTAGCATTCACACTTCATAAATTCTTTCTTTATCATTTACCTACTCGAGGATGAGTAGGAATTAAGCTTGGGGATGCTGATACGTCTCCAACGTATCTATAATTTATGAAGCATTCATGCTATTTTATTATCTGTTTTGAATGATTACGGGCTTTATTATACACTTTCATATTACTTTTGGGACTAACCTATTAACCGGAGGCCCATCCCATATTGCTGTTTTATTGCCTGTTTCAGTATTTCGAAGAAAAGGAATATCAAACGGAGTCCAAACGGAATGAAACCTTCGGCAGCGTGATTTTTTGGAAGAATATGATCCTGGAGACTTGGAGTTCATGTCAGAAGATCCTCGAGGAGGCCAGGAGATAGGGGGCGCGCCCCCCCTACTGGGTACGCACCCCTGTCTCGTGGGCCCCTCGAGCACCTCCCGACCGACTTCTTTTGCCTATATAGTCCCACGTACCCTAAAAACATCCACGGAGAAGATAGATCAGGAGTTCCGCCTCCGCAAGCCTCTGTAGCCACCAAAAACCTCTCAAGATCCCGTTCCGGCACCCTGCCGGAGGGGGAACCCATCACCGGTGGCCATCTTCATCATCCCGGCGCTATCCATGAGGAGGAGGGAGTAGTTCACCCTCGGGGCTGAGGGTATGTACCAGTAGCTATGTGTTTGATCTCTCTCTCTTGTGTTCTCTCTATGGCACGATCTTGATGTATCGCGAGCTTTGTTATTATAGTTGGATCTTATGAAGTTTCTCCCCCTCTACTCTCTTGTGATGAATTGAGTTTCCCTCTTGAAGTTATCTTATTGGATTGAGTCTTTACTTTGAGAACACTTGATGTATGTCTTGCCGTGTTTATTTGTGGTGACAATGGGATATCACATGCCACTTGATGTATGTTTTGGTGACCAACTTGCGGGTTCCGCCCATGAACCTATGCATAGGGGTTGGCACATGTTTTCTTGACTCTCCGGTAGAAACTTTGGGGCACTCTTTGAAGTACTTTGTGTTGGTTGGATGAATCTGAGATTGTGTGACGCATATCGTATAATCATGCCCACGGATACTTGAGGTGACAATGGAGTATCTAGGTGACATTAGGGTTTTGGTTGATTTGTGTCTTAAGGTGTTATTCTAGTACAAACTCTTGAATAGATCGATCCGAAAGAATAACTTTGAGGTGGCTTCGTACCCTACCATAATCTCTACGTTTGTTCTCCGCTATTAGTGGCTTTGGAGTGACTCTTTGTTGCCTGTTGAGGGATTGTTACATGATCTATCTATGTTATTATTGTTGAGAGAACTTGCACTAGTGAAAGTATGAACCCTAGGCCTTGTTTCCTATCATTGCAATACAGTTTACGCTCACTTTTATCATTAGTTACCTTGCTGTTTTTATTATTTCAGATTACAAATACCTATATCTACCATCCATATTGCACTTGAATCACCATCTCTTCGCCGAACTAGTGCACCTATACAATTTGCCATTGTATTGGGTGTGTTGGGGACACAAGAGACTATTTGTTATTTGGTTGCAGGGTTGTTTGAGAGAGACCATCTTCATCCTACGCCTTCCACGGATTGATAAACCTTAGGTCATCCACTTGAGGGAAATTTGCTACTGTCCTACAAACCTGTGCACTCGCAGGCCCAACAACGTCTACAAGAAGAAGGTTGTGTAGTAGACATCACTCTTCATTGTGCAAGAGTTTATAACCCACCATGATATCATCTTCTGGATCAGTGATAACCCGCCATGATGTCATGTGTCATTAATTCACACTTTGTCCAACATATCTCAACGAATCCTTATCTTAATGACCATCCCGAGAATCGAGGCGTCCTGGTAGCTAGATAACCATATTTTTGGCCTCCTCGTTTTTCGTGCCCACTTATCAGTATTTCCTTATAAATAGCCACGATCGGTCTTCTTTTCATTCCCCCCCTTTTCGTCGTCTCCTTCCTCTAGCGACCTCTACCGCTCGAGCTCCGCCGCCATCGCAGAGCGCACCATCGTCTTCATCCCAGGCCGCTGCATCACCCTGAATCGAACACTACATCAACGCAGGACTGTGGGGTTTTCTCACTGTCTACAAGATCGTTTTTATCACCTTTCTTGGAGACCAACAGGGTTGTCTCACTATCTTGAACCTTATCTGCATTACTTTCTCTACCATTGCATAGTGGGGTGCTCTTCTCCAATATTCTGTTTGCATACTACAAGAGAAACAAGCAGACACATCACAGATTTAGCTTGTAGTATACGAAACTCATTTTGGTAAACCAGTTCAGTAGTAAGGTGGATAGGATAACAGCATGAAACAAGCATATATCTATGTACTATGGTCACTGTATTGTCCATGTCATTCTAGTTTATGTTGCCTAATCAAGATAGAGACACAGTTCAACTCATATATTTTTCAGACACATCAGCATAGACAGAATATAAGTGTGAGAAACTACACAGCATTGGTAGCACTTGTAATGTGCATCACATGAAAACATAATTGTTTATACAACTTAAACTGAAATCAACATAGAGCAAGAAGTTAGAACAACAATCCAGTTAAAGAAATAGGTTTAAAACATACCTGTTGCACCATTGGAGTTTCAATTGGATCCTTCAAATTCTAAATTAGTTGGTATGAGTAAATACAGTGATGCAACGGCAAAGGAGTATGGACCATAGCTACGGAATCTGACCTGAGAACAGTTGCTCTTCTGCTTTAAACGTGGAGTTTGGGTTAGTTGTGGTGGTCTTCGTGCTTTGGGCACTGCAGTAGCTTTACAAATTGCTCCTGTGGGGGTACTATGTGGTGGACATGGTGCTTTGTCAACTAGAAGTGGGTTACTATCTGCTGGGGTTGCGGTTAGATGGGTTGTAGCTGGTTCTCTGCCCAACGGTGTAAGTGTGCAATTTGGAAGAGTCTCGATTATGTGTGGTGGAGCTAGTTTGTGGGCCAGTACAACCATGGTTCTATCTGCATCGACGGGTAGCACTGTCTTTTGTGAAGAACAGGTTTTTGCTCCCTTAGATACTGCCATCACCCCCTCCAATTCAAATGGCTGATAAACAAGAAAAGAAATTGAATGTACATGCATTGTATGATAGATAGATGTGGTAATTCACATATATGTTGTCTTACCAAACAGGACAGCATGACACAATTTCACATATATGATGCCTAACTAAACATGATAGCATGACACAGTTTCAGATATATGATGGATAATTTAACAGGATATAATGGCACAATTCAACATATGATGAGTACCTAAACAGGATGACATGACAAAACTATATGATATCTTTCTAAAATAGGTTGGGATGAAATAATTCACATACATGTTGTCTAAGTATACAGGATGGCATGATATAATTGACATAATTGATTCATATACTAAGCAGCTGACACTCGCATGTATGATCTCTAAACTAAGCAGATGGAATTCAATATTGTGCATATGATGTCTAAAGTAAGCAATGCAAGACACCATATGCATCATATGAGAAATATAAACATTGCAACTTAGAGCATACACCTCAGGTGGGATATATGACTGGTCATCTGTCTTTGAATCCTCCTCTGGGGAGCTACCTGTAACCATCGAGATATATGCTTCAACAGGTACCATTGCCTGCTCTGAAGACCTTGTTTTCACTCCAAAATTTTCCATAACCGGCTCAAATGGCTGATACACATGAAGAGTAGTTCAATATACACAGATTGTCGACAAATGGAATACGTAATGAAAAAAGATGGCATGAGATAATTCACATATATGATGCCTGGCTACATGGCGGTGCATAATTCACATATATGATAACTGGCTGAAAAACATGGCATTGCATAATTCACATATCTGATATAGAAAGCAAATAGGAGGCATTCACACAAAGCATGTCTAATCTAAGCAGATGGCATGGCAATGCAAGACACCATATGCATGATATGAGCAATATAACCCAGCCAAGTTAGAGCATGCACCTCGGGGGGGGATACGACTGGTCATTTGTCTCTGAATCCTCCTCTGAGGAGCTATCTGTAACCAGCAAGAAATCTGCATCGACAGGTAGCACTAACTGCTCAGAAGACCTTGTTTTCACTCCAGATTTTCCCATGACCGACTCAAATGACTGATGCACATGAAGAGTAGATGAATGTATAAACATTGTTGACAAATGGAATACATTATGGAAAAAAATATGGCACGATACAATTCACATATACGATGACTGGCTAAACAGGATGGCATTGCATGATTCACGTGTATGATGCCTAGTGTCGGGGGGATGGACCCCGGGCAGGCAACGAAACCCGGATCCTCTTCAAAAACAACAGGGTTGGCACCGCCCCTCAATACCGGCACACGCTTGTCCGGGTCCCTCGACCCGGCCAAGTCCCGCGACCCGGCCGGACTCGCCGACCCGGCAAGACACGTCGACTCGGCCCCAACAACTAGCGCAAGACGGCTGAACTCGGCACGACCAAAGCTTCCTCAACAAGCCAGCACCACCCGTGGCGTGCTCCGCAATCCGGCCACGGGTCAGCTCCCGTCCCATCCAGGGCGTACGATGGGACGAGTCTTCAATCAGCGATGACCGAGGCAGTAGTGCCCCGCCCATGCCTCTGGTCAGCCGGAGTGTGGCAACAGTGCCCCTCGCCTACCCGCTGACCAGGGCCGGCATGGCTACAGTGCTCCCGCCCTCACCGCTGACGACAACAAGCGGCAGCCTGATGGAGAGCATTGTACACGACTCGACTCGGCCACGCCCTGACGACCAACAAGACGGCGCATAGTTCCCCTAGGCATGCGGGGCCCGCACCTAGGGGAACCCGGCGAACCACAAGACCTCAGCGGGACCCAGCCCGGGTCCCTGGACGCCGACAATACGGACCCACCGACTTGTAACATTACCATTGTACCCCTGGGGGGTTGGTCTATAAAACCCCCCAGGAGCCCGCGATCAGGCAAGAAAGCAAGCAGAAAGCAGAGAGCGCATACGAGAGAGAAGCAAGTAAGCGTAGGACTAGCCACCAAACAGCGACACCAGGGAGAAGGAGCAGTCCATGCCTTGGCCAGCTTCCTTCCCCCTCCATAAAGCTCCAGGAGCGACATTGTACTATCGATCATCCAACTACACTCGGCAGGACTAGGGGTATTATCTCTCCGGAGAGCCCCGTACCTGGGTATGTCCGGCGTCCCGCGCCCGCTCATGCCAACCTCGCCTCTGGAGTCCACCAGCGCCCTCGAGCCTCCTCCTCTCTTTAGCCATCCCTTGGCATCTGTCGTGCGCCCACCACGACAGTTGGCGCCCACCGTGGGGCAGCTCGAGGAGCTGGCCGGGAGCATGCTTCATACGGGCCCCTTCTCCTACACCGACGAGTCCGTCACGCTGGCGGACAACGTCGTCGGCGCGCTTGCCGCCTCCTTCGCTGCGTTGCGCATCACCGATGCATTCGCGGCCGATGAGTACCCCAGCAAGGTGCTCAGCACTCCGACTCTCCCCTCTCCTTTGGCGGCGGCATTTCCGCCGGGGCAATGGACGTCCACGTGGAGGTCTTCGTCACCGGCGACGGCGCCTCCTCCTTGTCGAGCAAGATGAGGAAGGCTGCCGAAGCCAGGGCTGCTGCGGAATGGACCGAGCCGTCCGATCTGCTGCGCGCCATGATGCAGAGCCTCCGCATCCCCATCGGCACCGACGTCGATGCCACCAACGTCGCCAAGGCCCGAACCCAGCTCGAGGAAAGGCGCCAGCAGATGCTGGACCTGTCTAAGATGCTCGCCGCCACTCAGCGTCACCTGGATGCCGCTCAGCTTGAGCGCAACGCCGCCTACGGGTTCACGCCCGCTGCAGACGAGCCGAGCCGGGTCGCCAACGTGCGTGCCCAGGGAGGCGCGATCGGTCGGGCCCTCGGCACCGTCCCAGGCGTGTACGAGACTCCAGCGAAGAACATGCATGCTGCCCAGGCAGCCGCAGCCGGCCTAGACCAGCTCATGGGCGAGGAGCTGAAAGAGCGCAACATGCGGATGCGCGAACTCCTCCATGCCGCCAACACCTGGCAGGACCGCCTCAACCAGCTCGCTAAGCCAGCGGGATCCGGCTCCGCCTGCCTTGGCGGGCCCGGCGAACTCCTGCACACCGCTTCCTCGCCACCTGGCGAGGCGCACTCCGGCCGAGTCCGGACTCGGCGCGATCCGGCCGCTACGGCCGCCGATGGTCTGGGCGACGAGCCCGTCCCATAGATCCAGCACGGACCAAGCCAGCATGGCCGGTGTCCGGCTCCAACCGACCCCCAAGTGGCCTGGCCGCAAGTCAACTCGGCCTGCGCGCCATCGACGACGCCGACGCTCGCCACCGCCTCGATTAGCTCGCTCGCTCC
>NC_041383.1:270550516-270556178 GCF_002162155.2 Triticum dicoccoides | reverse complement strand
ACCCCCAAGTACAATGGGACCATGAAGCCAGAAGACTGGCTCACCGACTACACCACGGCCATTGGCATCACCGGTGCCAATTGTCGTCTCGTCATGCGCTACGCACCGCTCATGCTCCAAGGGTCGGCCCGCACGTGGTTGAACAGCCTGCCGACTGGCAGCATCAACACGTGGGTGGACTTCGAGGAAGCCTTCGTCCGCAACTTCACGGGGACCTACAAGTGGCCCGGCCGCCCTAGCCAGCTCACCATGTGTGTACAGGGGCCTACGGAGACCGGTCGCGAGTACCTCACACGCTAGACCGAGCTCCGGAATAGCTGTGAGGGCGTCCATGAAGTCCAGGCGATCTAGTACTTCATCAACGGGTGCCGAGATGGCACCCTCCTCAAGCACAAGCTCTTACGCTTTGAGCCGGCCACCATGGCCGCGCTCATGGTGACGGCGGATAAATACGCCAACGCCGACTCCGCCATGACGATCCAAGGTGGCGCTGGATGAAGCTGGCAAGGCAAAGCCGGTTCCTCCTACGAAGCCGGCCGGTGAAAGCAGCCGGCAACAACATCATCAGAACAACAAGCGTAAGGCCGACCAACCGGCGCAGCGTCACGACAACCGGCTCGTCGCGGCTACCGAGCCCGCGGCAGACTCGGCAGCGAAGCGCCGGCAAACCGGCAAGATGGCGTGGCAGCCCGCCATGAGCTTCGAGCGGATGCTCGACGCCCCCTGCAAGCACCACAGTGGTGCAAGGCCCTCCACACACACGCTTCAGCAGTGCGCCATCACCAAGCGCATCATGTGGGGCGACATGCCGCCTCCTCCGGCTCCGGCTCCAGGCGCTGGGCAGCCGCCCCCGCCTCCACCGCCGCCTCCAGCTGGCGGCGCGATGCGCGAAGACGCCTACCCGGACCAGAACGCGGCCTACATCGTCTTCACCAGCCTCGGTGACGACAAGCACAGCGAGCGCCTCCTTCGGCAGGAGGTGAACACCGTCATCCCGGCCAAGCCGGAGTTCATGAATTGGTCGGATCGCTCGATCACCTGGACCCGGGAGGATCACCTGCAGTCATGCCAAGTCCGGGTGGTTACGCCCTCGTCCTCAACCCAACCATCGTCGCGCGGCGCACATGCAAGTTCTCCCGAGTCCTCATCGACGGCAGCAGCAGCATAAACAGCCTCTACCGCGACACGATGACCAAGCTCAGCCTCAAGGCCGAGGACCTAGAGCCAACCCGGACGATCTTCCATGGCATCATGCCCGACCTCTCCTGCTCCCCCATTGGCCGGGTCTGGCTCGATGTCCTGTTTGGTGACAGCAGCCACTTCCGACGCGAACCAATCTGGTTCGAGGTGGTGGACCTGTCCAGCGCGTATCACGCATTGCTGGGCTGGCCCGCGCTCACCAAGTTCATGGCGGTTCCCCACTACGTGTATCTGAAGATGAAGATGCCGGGTCCAAAGGCCTTGATCACAATCACCAACGATTACTGCAAGTCCCTGGAGTGCGCCCGAGACGACGCCAAGTTGGTCGAGTCGCTGGTCATTGCCGAGGAGCGGCGCCAGCTCGACCGGATCGTCGCCCTGGCAGGCGAGGCCTCCGCTGCATCGATCCCGACCCTGGACCCGGCCGACGAGGCCGCCTTCAAGCCCTCCAAGGAGACCAAGAAAGTGAAGCTCAACCCGGAAGACCCCAACTGCAGCAAGTACGTTGTCGTAGGCGCCCGCCTCGACAGCAAATAGGAAGGCGAGCTCGTCGACTTCCTTCATGAGAATCGGGATATCTTTGCATGGACCCCCAAGGACATGCCGGGTATCCCGAGGAAGTACGCCGAACACAAACTCCACGTCCGCAAGGACGCCAAGCCTGTCTGTCAACCCCTGCGAAGATTTTCCGAAGAGAAGAGAAGAATCATTGGTGAAGAGGTCGCCAAGCTTTTGGCGGCCGGCTTCATAATGGAAGTGTTCCACCCCGAGTGGCTGGCCAACCCAGTCCTCGTCCTGAAGAAGAACAAGATCTGGCGCATGTGTATCGACTACACCAGCCTCAACAAGGCCTGTCCCAAGGATCCGTTCGCTCTCCCGCGGATCGACCAAGTCATCGACTCGACCGCCGGGTGCGAGCTCCTGTCCTTCCTGGACGCTTACTCTGGCTACCACCATGTCAAGCTGGACCCGGCTGACGCCCTGAAGATGTCCTTCATCACTCCCTTTGGGGCATATTGCTACATCACCATGTTGTTCGACTTGAAGAACGCCGGCGCCACCTTCCAACGCTGCAGGCAGAAATGCCTGCTGCCGCAACTCGGCCGCAATATCCACGTGTATGTGGACGACATCGTGGTGAAGACCAAGAAGCACCTCACGCTCCTCGACGATTTGAAGGAAACATTCTCCAACCTCCACGAGTACAAGGTCAAGCTTAACCCAGAAAAATGCGTTTTCGGCGTCCCGACCGGAAAGCTACTCGGTTTCCTCGTCTCAGAACGTGGCATTGAGGCAAACCCCGAGAAGATCAAGGCCATCGAGCGCATGCGCAAGCCGGCTCGGCTGCGCGATGTCTAGAAGTTCACCGGATGCTTGGCCTCGGTCAGTCGATTTCTAAGCCGGCTGGGCGAGAGGGCGCTACCCCTGTACCAACTGATGAAGAAGACGAGCCCGTTTGAATGGAACGGCAAGGCAGACGAGGCCTTCCAAGACCTCAAGCGCATGCTCTCCACCACACCAGTCCTAGCCGCACCAACCGACAAGGAGCCGCTGTTGCTCTACATAGCCGCGACCTCGCGGGCGGTCAGCACAGTGCTGGTGGTCGAGCGACTAGAGAAGGGCAAGATCCAAGCCGTCCAACGCCTAGTCTACTACTTGAGTGAGGTTCTCTCCATCTCCAAGTAGAACTACCTACACTACCAGAAGATGTGTTACGGTGTGTACTTCACCGCCAAGAAGCTGAAGCAGTATTTCCAAGAGCACGTTGTCACCGTGGTCAGCACAGCGCCTATCAAAGAAATCATCGGGTGCCGAGATGCCTCTGGCAGGGTCGCCAAGTGGGCGATCCAGCTAGCCGGCCACACCAACCTCTACGAGCCCCGCGCCACGATCAAGACTCAAGCCCTGGCCGACTTCCTCGTCGACTGGACCGAGATCCAGTACTTGCCACCACCCCCTGACTCGACGCATTGGCGCATGCACTTCGACGGGTCCAAGATGCGACTCGGCTTGGGGGCCGGCATTGTACTGTCGTCCCCGAAGGGCGATCAACTCCGCTACGCGCTCCAGATCCACTTTGCCGCCTCCAACAACGTTGCCGAGTACGAAGCCCTTGTGCACGGCCTCCGGCTTGCCAAGGAACTCGGCATCCGGTGCATCCTGTGCTACGACGACTCGTACCTGGTGGTGCAGCAGTGCTCCGGCGAGTGGGATGCCCGCGACTCAAACATGGCAAGCTACCGCTTCCTCGTCCAGAAGCTGTCCGGATCCTTCGAGGGCTGCGAGTTCCTCCATGTCCCGTGCGCGGAGAATGAAGGAGCTGACACGCTCACCAAGATTGCCTCGTCATGACAAGCCATCCCATCCGGCATCTCCCTCGAGCACCTGCGCAAGCCGTCCGTCAAGCCATCGCCAGACTCCGAGTCCATCCACGTTCCAGACGACCCGACCGCACCTCAACCCGGGCCGAGGGCTGCTGAACCCGGCCCGGGGGCTGCGGAACCCAGCCCGGGGGATGCTCAGCTCGACCCGGCCACCATCGTCCCGGACCCGGCCGTCGCCATCCCCGACCCCGGGGCTGCTCAGCCTGGCTCGGGGGCTGCCGACTCGGAACCCACCCTGGTGGCCGTCTTCGCCGTGGTTACGGCCCCATCTTGGGCCCTCCCGATATCAAATTTTTTGGAGAACGGGGTTCTTCCCATGGACGAGATCGAAGCCCGGCAAATACAGCGCCGGGCGCCCGCCTACAGCATCATCAACAACGAGCTCGTCAAGCACAGCTCCGCCGGCATGTTCTAGCGCTGCGTCGAGCAGGAAAAGGGCATCGACATCCTCCTTGACATACACCAGGGCGAGTGCGGGCACCACGCCGCATCACGATCCCTGGTGGCCAAGGCGTTCCGCCATGGTTTCTACTAGCCCACGGCCCTCCAAGATGCCGAGTCGCTCGTCCTCAAGTGTGAGGGATGCCAGCGCTTCAGCAAACGCAGCCACCAGCCGGTGTCAGCACTCCGCACCATACCGATCGCCTGGCCCTTCACGGTCTGGGGACTCGATATGATGGGACCCTTCAAAACAGCTCGAGGCGGCATGACGCACCTGCTGGTGGCAGTGGACAAATTCACCAAGTGGATCGAGGCAAGACCAATCAAGAAACTGGACGGGCCAACAGCCGTCCAGTTCATCAAGGACATAGCGGTGCGCTATGGCATGCCAAACAACATCATCACCGACAACGGCACCAACTTTGCCAAGGGCGCACTCGAGCAATACTGCTCTATCTCTGGCATCCGGCTCGACCTGGCCTCCGTTGCGCATCCGCAGTCCAACGGGCAGGTCGAGCAGGCCAATGGACTCATCCTGTCCGGCGTCAAGCCGCGACTCATCGAGCCACTCATCCGCTCACCTGGCAGCTGGCTTGACGAGTTGTCGGCCTTCTCTAGAGTCTATGCACCACGCCGAATCGGTCGACCGGGTTCACCCCATTCTTCCTCGTCTACGGAGCCGAGGCCGTCATCCCGACCGATGTCGAGTTCGACTCGCCGCGCGTCGTGATGTACACCGAAGCCGAAGCCAAAGAAGCCTGTGAAGATGGCATCGACCTGCTCGAAGAAGCATGCCTCCTAGCGCTCAGTCGCTCGGCCATCTACCAGCAAGGCCTGAGGCACTACCACAACAAGAAGATCAAGCCCCTCGCGTTCCTCGAGGGCGACCTCGTCCTCCGACTCGTCCAAGAGCAGGCAAGCTAGCACAAGCTGTCCCCTCCATGGGAGGGCCCATTCATCGTGAGCAGGGCCTTGCGCGACCGCAACGCCTACTACCTCATCGATGCTCGCAAGTCAAGGAAGTGCAAGAAGGACACCACCGGTGAAGAAACGACCCGGCCATGGAACGCGGAACTCCTCCGCCCATTTTACAGTTAGCCGCACAAGTGTATGTATTGTTGCCTTTTGTAAACGCATGAAACTATGGGGTCCCCGAACGAGACTCGGAGGATGCCCTTTGTCGACCAATTTATTGTGTCCTTATTTTTCTGCATCACTATACCACTGAACCCGGCCACCGATCTGACTCGCTCGACCCGGGGGCTTGGGGGCTGGCCGGCTCGATCACCACCCCGCCGCCTTACTTGGTGATTCCTGATAAAAGTTAGGATGCCGCGGTCCCTCACTTCGCCCTAAAGCCACAGATCCAGCTTTGGCTATCGGCTGGCAAGCACAACGGGCCAAAGCTCCTTTACGCTTCATACACTAAGTCAAAGGTTGCCGGGTCGATCAACCCGGCCCGCCATTCATCAAATGAACAGCCGTACGACCGGCTGCTCGCCAACCAGCTCCGTCGGATTGCCGCCAGCCGGCCCAGTGGGTGTTTCGCTCGCGCTCAACGTTTCGAGGAACCCAAGTCCTGCGCGCTCCTCTCAAAAATTGAACTCCTTGTCACGGACCGAAGCCTGGTCCGTCTG